>NC_137500.1:37667500-37695000 GCF_041902795.1 Electrophorus electricus
CGTTGTGTTAGATGTAATAAATAGTTCTGGCAGATGAGAATGGAATGTTTCAAGCTGTTGGTTAGTTTATTAACTCCTGGAATAAGAAAAAGGACATCCTGTCATGCAGTCGCACATGATTATTTCAGGTAATGGAATATGTCACTATTGCAACTGTTTGTCATGTTTTGAAGGCTCTGCTTATATGATACTTATTGCTGCTGATGTTGCATTTTTTGTTGTTTTAAATGATCCTAATGTAAGGAACCTCAGTGAGCATACTGGCTTTCCAAATGGATAAACCCAACAGTTCTGCCACAGTGTCAGTAAGAACAATGCAGCCTCAGTCACTGGTGGTACAATAGAGATTTAAGTATAAGACCTAATTAATTCTCTCCAAGTTTTTCCATGAGATCACAGATATCAACTCTGGACCTTAAAAAATATGGCATCATTGTAATCATTGACAGTAAATCAAAAGAACGGAGATGTTCCAATCACTGCCCGTAAGGTTCACCCTGCCTTTATTAAGTGGCCAAACAGTTACTTGGACTGTTTAATCAACCTGCAGCGATTACAAAATCCAGGACTGGAAATCGGACTCCAGGCGTGGAAGAATACGACTGCTCTTGTCGTCTGGTTCTCCTGGCTGGAATCATTAACATCCCGGGAGAGTACATCTAACTGAGGCGTTTTTCTGCATGCCAAGCAAGTGAAACGTACGGTTATTTGCTAGGATGTCAGGCAGTCATAAATGCCACAGAGGTCTCCCAGGAATAAGCCAAAGCCATTTCTTTCCACCTTTTAATTTGCCAGCAAGTCCCTCATGTCCGGACTCTAGCAGCCTGAGTGCCGCATCACGCCATCAAACTCCACATGTTCATATTCTAGTAAACCATATCTAAGCCATTAACCAGCACAGAAACCATTAAAGGCACACCGTTCAAGAGGATCCACTCTAATGCTGTTTTCCTTATGATGGCGTAATTATAAATGCACAGTCGTATCGGTATCATAGCGCTATGTGGTAATGGGATTAAGATATTTAGTGATGATACGATGCCGCATTAATTAGTTTATGCTGCAGATGAGGAGGAATACTCTAGGGAGACACAGATGACCTTTCTCATTACCATCTAGACCTGAAACAAGAGGGCCAGATGCTTAATGTCACAGCTAAAAGGTCTCAGCTCATTTCATTCAATCTAGATCAGTCCGATATTGGGTTACACGTAGGTTATGTAGTGCATCTAAAATACAGGTATCGGCATCAGGATCAGCAGATAACCTAATCAGATTGCACTTCAAACATCAGTGCACTCCAAACCAACACATCGGTTCATCTGAAGGCACTCGGTGACGCTGTCCTAAAACACAGCACGGTGAAGAGGCAGTGAAGGACCTTGAAGGAGAGGAAAACTGAATCCCCCTACGCGCCCCAAACGTCAATGCCAACCTTTATTACAGAAGCCTCCACCACTATACGCAGCTCCAGGAACTTCAGCGCTCGGGGAGATACAGTCATTACTCTCTCCAAAGCCACGTGTTGCGCGCCAGGCCAGAGAGGCACGTAGTGTCCTTTGTCTGTCTTTCTTGTTCATTAACCTGTTTCAATTAGGTCGATGCCGGAGCCAATTGCGTCATCCGTGAGGTCTGGCTGTGCTCTTTTGTCCTGCTTCCTGATGAGAACTGTGTCCTGGGGTACAAAAAGGACAGACCTGCATGTAGTTGTGGGGGGAGGTTTTGGTATTTGCTCAGTGAACAGCTCTCGTGCTCTAGCGGCTGTTTGTTTCTTGTGAAGGCTGGCGAGCTCGTTGGGAAAGGGTGGCACTTTGCTTCATCCTCCTCCTGTCCTGTTCTCTTACAGCAGGCTGTGCCATCTCGCGTCCACAGGAAACAGGAAAGGCCATATAGAGTGTAATGATGGCAAGATTAATACGCCATTATGTTCAGCAGCCTTTATGTTTAACACTGTAATCTAGGCACACTGAGCATATGTGTCTCTTGAGATACGTTCACACACACACACACACACACACTCACACACACTCTCACACATACCACTGAATCAACATCAGAGGTGCACATGTGAGACCCAGATAAAGGACAAATGCTCCTGGGGGACTCCTTAAGAGAAAATGGAATCTCTAAATACAAATGCAATGCTATCATTCCCACAGAAGCTACCAGCACATGAACTCTGGTTTTACCACGATCTGGGAAAGGCTTGCTCCAACACAATGACAGCAGATTACTCACACTCCGCATCAGGCTTGTTGTTGTTTTGTTTTTTGTGTGTGTGTGTGTGTGTGTTTGTGTGTGTGTTTGCATGTATTCACAGTGTATGGCAGAATGCCAAATCAGAAATTCATTGCACAGTGATAATGCTTGGAACTTACCATCCTACATGGGGAAAGTCTAGTGGCCGGTCTCTCTCTCACACAGGCCCACATACACAACTGGCATGTCTCTCTCTCACACAAGCCCACATACACAACTGGCCTCTCTCTCTCACACAGGCCCACATACACAACTGGCCGGTCTCTCTCTCACACAGGCCCACATACACAACTGGCCTGTCTCTCTCTCACACAGGCCCACATACACAACTGGCCTGTCTCTCTCTCACACAGGCCCACATACACAACTGGCATGTCTCTCTCTCACACAGGCCCACATACACAACTGGCCTGTCTCTCTCTCACACAGGCCCACATACACAACTGGCATGTCTCTCTCTCACACAGGCCCACATACACAACTGGCATGTCTCTCTCTCACACAAGCCCACATACACAACTGGCCTCTCTCTCTCACACAGGCCCACATACACAACTGGCCGGTCTCTCTCTCACACAGGCCCACATACACAACTGGCCTGTCTCTCTCTCACACAGGCCCATATACACAACTGGCCTGTCTCTCTCTCACACAGGCCCACATACACGCCTTGCTATGCTGTTGGTCCACATCATTTGCCTCCTGTCATTCTAAGCCTCTGCAGGGGCGTTTCTGGGGCGGTGTCCTAGTTCCCAGGGAAACTCACCAGCACTGAGCTTTTTAATCATCCTACCATTAATCATCCTACCATCTTTGCCATCTGCGGGGACGGGACTCCCAAAAGCTAAATCACAACTCAGAACTTGCGGTACGAGTGTGGAGGGAGCCAGCTTTTGCTTTTGATGCTACTGAGTGGTTGCCTAGGCTATGCACAGCCCCACGCAATACATCACTCACACTACAGAAGCCTTCAGCTCAGTGAGGGGCTGCGTATGTGGCACTAATGGGCAAATCATTGTGGCCTAGTGCTGTTAAATAAATCTCACTTGACAGTGGAGGATGGTGCAGATGTGTAAACATGCTGGAACATGGTGGCACAATGGTGGCTGGGGGGGATTTTCACTGGTTCAGACAGCAGCTGGTAGCAGATGCAGAGCCAGTAGCAGCTCCCCCCCCGGTGTTCCTCTCTAGTGTCAGACTCTACCGTACGAGCCGGCTTCGCGAACAAGCCGCTCGCCGTGTAGGAGGGATGCGGCCCAGGTGGAGGGCTCCCCAGCAACAGCGAGGTCGCGGGAGGTGGAGTAAAAGAAAGAGGGCTTCCCCCGCAGCAGGGGGACGTGGGAAAACTCCCCGACTGCAGTACCGCAGCTGCGAAGTACCTTTGATTTGACAGAGCACGGTCGCATTGAACCTCGCACACACACACACACACACACACACACACACACACACACACACACACACACACACAGCGTCTCCATCCCAGAGCCAAACTGATTAGTATTCATTCATCATTTCAGGCCACCTTGGGGAATTTTTCCATGGGAATCAGTTCTTTTCTGTTCCTTCCAAGTATGCTCAGCGTATTTTCTTCAATTCTCTCCCACTAACTCACTCGTTCAAAACATACCTCTGCCAGTCTCCGCCAATGACAGTAAAGGGCACACAGACAGAGAAAAAGAGTGAGAGACAGCAAGAGAGAGAGAGGTGATGAGAAAAGGAGAAGGAGACACAGAGAAGGAGAAAGGTAGAGGATGTGTCTCTCCTGCACCCCCGTAACGCTCACACCCAGCCTCTCAGTTCTTCTCATGCATTTTTCATGAGCTCACATAGGAGAGCTGTGAAGTCAAAGCTTCCAGAACAGTGTCCAGTTGCCCGAGTGCCCACATGACCCCAGACAGAGCATGGGGCGCCTCTAACCCATCACACTTCTGTGTCCATGTGAAACTCCTTGTTTATTTCTCATCCATTTCCAAAGTTACTAACAGAGTTTGAACTTGATGCAAAGGTTGGGCATAGAATGTCATGGAATAATGAAAATGGAATAACATGAAGAAAGGAAAGGTCATCTTGGGAATTCCATACATGCAACATAGGAGAGGGGAAAAAAGATTGTACTATGTCCACTACAGGAGTTCTAATGTATATGACAGATGACAGATGACATATGACCTAACATTGGTACATAACAAATACCATAGGCAGAAAGCCTACATACATCTAAAGTTAAAAAGTGAGCAGGAATGTGTGCTTGTTTATCTGTGTCTGATCCCTTTGAAAGCTGAGTGAATGGGAGTGAGAGAAGGGCTTGATGGTTTTCAGCCTGATTTACCACACGATAGCGAGCAGGTTTACAAGAGGCACTAAGTGTTGCTATTTTGAGACTGACCCAGAGTCAGTATGCAGAGGGAGCTGCAGGCGACCAAGCTTAAACACTGCTGTGTTTAGATCAGCTTTGAACCTGATCCGCTGGTGTGTCTAAAAGGCCTCTGCTGGGCTAAAAGGACGTGGTCTTATTCTTCATTGTTTCAGTAAGGCATATTGCATGCATACAGTAATATGTGGGAGAATACTGTCTGGTAGCACTTCACTGAAACTGAACACACACACACACTTTTACAGTTATTACATACCCACCATTCACTCAGAATACTTATTTCTATGGCCAAGACTTCATTTAGTGATTTAGCTACAACAACCCTAAGAGTCCAGAACAGAGAGGTGTATTGGGCATTAGCAAATAAGCTTCAAAACTCTGTGCGTCACCTTTTGAATTCACGTGAAATCTTTTCGTGTATGTCAACAGACGTTTCACCGGGGACAGATTTGTCCTAGCTTCCTCCGGTCACAGTGCTAAGAATGTCAGCAAAAGCATGTGTTGTACATAAGCCACACAGCTGTCATGAGTCCTGGCAAAAAAGGAAAGATGAAGTTGGGCACTTCGTCAGTTAGCCAGCCGCTGGACGTCTCATTGAAAAAGGCGTTCAGATGTGCTGCGTTCAAATTGGCACAGACACAGAATGGAAGGAGGAAAACCAAAGTTCCCTTTTTACCAGAGTAGAGAAGTAGAGAATTAGATATATATCCCAAAATAGATAAGTGTGTGTGTGTGTGTGTATATATATATTGTGTGTGTGTCTATATATATATATATATATGAGAAACATGTGCAGAACTACAATGCTTAGTCGAAAGCTTTACTGGTTTTAAGTCATTACGGGTCTGATTGAGAAACCCTGAAGGTAACCATGCTACGGCATGCCAAATGTGCCACATGGTATTGAACTACTACTCATATATTTGATGTTGCCACCATTAATGCACCAGTGTCGACTTAGCACTGCTCTAAATTCACCTATGCCCGCGGTGAAAGCCAATCAACTCCAACTCGCAAATGAGGCCATACATAATAAAGACACACGGCAAGAGACAGATGACTGACTAACCCCAAACATAAGACTAGTGGTATACTGAATACTGCCAGTTCCAAACAAATGTAATGCATTTGTAACTTTCATCAAGATGGGAACAGCACGGCTGTGCTGAGTTCATGACGTGAGTTCTTCTTCCAAATCCTATCAAAGCAGCAAAATTGTATTTCTCCTCAGTTTATAAACTACATCTGTTTCCTCTGTTACACCTACTATTGCAGTTGCAAAGGTCACCGTAATGCTCACTCCAAATAAACTAAAAATGTGCCTTTTAAATACATTTGTCGATTAGCTAAATGTGTGCGTGTGTACAATTTTGCTGATGACTTGCATGTGTGACCAAAAATTGTTAGACAACAGATCATACAAACCCCATCAGCTTCTGACTGGGACATTTATCCTCAGACAGTTTCAGGTTCCGCAAAACAGTTTTCTATTATGAATCACTAATGTCGTATGAAAGTCAGGGAAAAATACAGTAGCACCATATATCATGCAAATGACAGAATATGCTGCCAATTTCCACATTTATGAATGAGGAGGCGTATTACCTCAGCGATGCTTGTTGGCACATTGAATCTGATGCTGGGTTTTATGAATTTGCCCCTGTGTTTAGTTTCTTGGCCCTGCATTAGTCCATTCTGGAAAGACTGTGAGAAGTGCACCTTTAATCAAAATACCGTACTGTGCATTTTAACAACTTTTCACAGCCCACTGGAGACAGATGCTTTCTACTCTCCCCTCCGGAGCAGTTAGCCCACCGCTCCCCAGGCTCACCTGTCTGCTGTCCCTCTGGGAGGAAGAGGAAGAGGAGGTGCTCTTGTGTGTGGGGGTGTAGCTCTTGTGGATAGGCGTGGCACTCCTCTCCTCCATGCTGTCGGTACGGCCCTGGTGCCCTCGCGAATGGTGGTGTGACATGGTGAAGAAGGCAGGTCTCTCTCTCTCTCTCTCCTTCTCTCTCTCTCTCTCTCTCTCTCTCTCTCCTTCTCTCTCTCGCTGTCTCTCTCTGTCACCTCACGGTCTGCTCTCACCACTGGTGAACAGCATGACCAGAGAAAGACACCTCAGAAGGAAATCAGAAGGCAAATTCACGGCTCCTCACCTAAAATGCAGAGAGAGAGAGAGAGAGAGAGATGTGAGGTGATGATCGGGTTTAAACAAACAAGGGCAATTTGTTAACGATGATTATGACTGAGACTGAGATGGGCTTAAAGCACAGAAACTGCCCTCATTTGCCTCTGACTAGCAAAAAGCAAATATATAACCATGTGATGTAAGCTGCCCAGAAAGATTCCAGGTGTAGATGTGAGTGAGTATGTAGAATGAGAGTCTCACAGACATCCCAAACCTACCACCACCCTCCGACAGCCCATCTCCTCGCAGCAGACGTCTCACTGCACTCGCATGGTCAGTCTGTGTCTGTCCCAGCCCCTCAGCATCTGCCTCTTTACCTCTGCTTTCCCTGAGCCATGGAACCATGAAACCCAATCGTACAGGTGCAAGCATTACGATGACCAGACACTGCAGTGGGCCAAGCCATTTTGCAAAAAAACCCCAAACAAACAAACAAAAAAACCCACGATGACTTCCTCAGTTCTGCAACAAAACAAAATTATTCTAAAGGACATGCTTGACTTTCCTTAACATGACGTATTAGCATGCGAAGTACAGCCAGATAGATAACTTGTGGTCTTAATCCTTGCAATAGTACCTTATTATCTTTCCTTGTACTCAAATATCCAAATACTGACTCCCCTCATGTTTACCAACAGCATGCTATGGGAAGAGTATTTAAAATCATGGCAACATACTCAAAACATGGCCAAACAACACTGGCACATAGCAAGCTAAAGTTCCCAGGGACAGGCAGACAACATGCTTGACCAATACTGAAACTGTCATCTCCAAAATATCTGCAGAAATTTAACCCAGTCTCAATGGAAACTGAACTTCTGGAATCCAAGTCCAGTCCACAAAGCAGTTGACTAGGAGTACCTCAAAGAGTACCTCAGACCTATGGAGCAAAGTTACATATGGTCTGATGAGTCACAGCCTCTGGATCTTTTCCTTCATGCAATTACTTGTAGGCTTTGTGAAATCCAGTGGACAGAAGATGAGGGCATTTTACAGAACAAGGTTGCATCACATACTGTTTCATGATTCATGATGTTCTCATGTTCCATGATGAAAACACTTACACAGTGTTGAACAAATGAACACTGGTTTCAGTGGTTGCATGAACCAGAATGAACTGACACCTCAGACGTGCCTTCACTCACAAGATCTAATCATCCCACCACCTTCATCCATTTTCTTCTTGAATAATCCAGCACACCCCACTACACTCACTTCAGGACTTGCATGACAGCTCCTGAAGGCAAGGGAATGCCCTGTTCTTTCTAAAGTATATATACGTTTGGGTGTGCAATAAAAATAAAAAGCTATAGCCCACATTACACAGTTATTACACAACTACACATTACTCACCACATTACTGAGAGTCTTTAAAATATTTCTGCTTTCCAAGTTTGTTAACTGGTTGTTCTATAATACTAAAGTAATGTCTGTAATAGTGTTCAAATAAAAAGTAGTAAAAGTGCATTATTTCAATGTGAAATTTCAGATCAGAAATTCACACAGCTTCACACAAATTAATTTTATTATACGAGGCAGATGTTTGAAACTATGTGCACCTTAACGTATAGAATATAATATTAAAGCAATATTGATCAGAATAATACCAATTAAATATATACGTCAAATCATTCAGCCCTAACAGCCACAACAGGGAACAAACATGCAACTCTTGATGGTACAGAGATGTTATTTTTAGTACTGGTTTTTTTTGGTTGTTCCAAAAGCACTGCCCAACTCCTCAGAATCAGCACTACTTGAGAAACAACAGGGATAATGAGGACAAATGCCAGTCAGTGCCTCTTGTCATTAATCAAAACTGACTACTGAAAGGAAGTGAGTGAGAATGTAAGGCAATGTAAGGCAGTCGCTGTGCAAATGCTGAAGATGGTGAAAGTGATTCCACATAATCTTATTTCTTGCTTATGGTTACCAACACACTCTCTCTCTCTCTCTCTCTCTCTCTCTCTCTCTCTCGCTCTCTCGCTCTCTCTCTCTCGCTCTCTCTCTCTCTAACACACATACATACACACACACACACACACACAAAACTAGTAGCTATACTAGTAGCTGCTTTTGCAGTAAAGCAAGCTTAAAATGACAAAAAGGAAGCTGTGCTAAATCTAGACTGTGCTGCGTCTTAGTGGTGTCTGTACTGTGTCTGTGCTATGTCTCAATTGTGTACTAACAGAGAGCAGCCAGCTTAGGTCACTGTTGTGTACTGTGAAACTGGAATGTCTGTGTGAGAGAGAGATGGAGCATAATGCATTATGAGGCCTTCACTCTGTAGTAGTATTGATTAGCTATGCAGTGAGGAGCAGGACCCTGTCCAGATTAATTAGGCCCAGACGAGCTCTCACACAGAGGAGAAAAGCTCTCATTTCTTACACACTGGTTTAAAGAGCGACAGCTAGAACCATTTCGGGGTTCTCCACCTCGGGGGAACCTCTCAACATAAAGGCTATCAGCAAGTGTGTATGAGGGAATGAACGTGACAGGAGATTTGAAATAGTCACACCAGAGAAATATGTACTGGAGGAAATTCTATTCCAGATTTTAAAAGCTTTTAACAAGGGAAAAGAGAAACTGAAAATTCAAAAGCAAAATGAGCAAAAACAAGCATTTTGGCCAAATGTAAAAATGCTTTCCGGCTTTGGGATGTTACTTTATAAGACTGGATCAAGTCTCCTCTGCTGTGCTGTGTCACTGCCTGCAGCTATAAGTAACCCAATTGCTCTGCTCTGTCTTTTCTAGACGAAGAGGTTCTATTGCACACACAATAACAACAGCCCCAAACACAGGACAGGCCTGAGAATCCCTACATCACAGCCAGATCTCCCTAAAACACTGGTAACATACAACTCTGCAGTGTCCATGGCTGTCTCAAAGGAGATAATTGGCAATGTATCACACCTACTAGAAACACGTCACATCTCTCTCACACACACACAAACCACGTCAGTGGTGCCGTTTAAACCAGTGACACACACACACACACACACACACACACACACACACACACACAAACCATGTCAGGTGTGCCGTTTAAACCAGCAACACACAGACACACACACACACACACACACACACACACACAGACACACACACACACACACACACACACACACACACACACACACACACACACACAAAACATATCAGGCCTTTTAAACCAGTGATGGTACCACTGAAAATAACTAACATGTGGCTTGACAGAGGACAATTTCTCTCAACTATATTGTGCCAAATCAGGTGTAAACTGCTGGAGACTGAATGAGACCTATCTGATGTTGATCGTATATTTTGCATGTAAAACAAATATTTGGTTGATAGCTAAACAACTTGCTATAGCCAATATTTACCACAGGATAACTAATATTAGCTATCGCTAATTAACAAATTCATTCATTTTCCAGTTAAACTTTTCTGAAAGAAACATGTCTTTCCGTATGCTTTATATTGACTTTTTTTATTGAATTTACAGAAAATGTGAAATATAGTTATATGTATCTGGATATGAAATGGTCTATATTGCGATATGATATTTTGGTCATATCGCAGAGCCTTAATAGGGACTTGAAAAACTTAAATATTATCATCACTGAAAACTGCAATAACTGCAAAATTAAAATGAAAGGCCTGAAAATGTATTCAGTGACCACAAGGAAACACTGTTATTGTCGCTGCGTAAGACAGTGCTGGGGCTGCTCACGCAAGGCAGAGCAAGTGACTGCGTTCTTGGCACATTAGAATTTGCAAGACGCAATGTTGCAATTAATCTTGAATCAATATTCTGCATGCTGCAGGAAGAACGTCTGCTTTTCGCGTCGCCATTACTGTATGTGTATATTTGTTCATTTCTGTCTTCCGTTCTATTGTCCCTGATGGCTTTCTCTCTCTCGCTCTGTGTGTGTGTGTGTGTGTGTGTGTGGGTGTGGGTGTGGGTGTGGTAGTGCTCTCTAAGCTATAATCAGAGCATTAAGAGAGAGGAGAACATTAAGATCAGTGATAGCTAACTTTGTCCAGAGAGGGAGACTCCAGTCTGTTGCATCACAGCCATCATTAACGGTAAGAGATGGCAACCAGAAGATTGTTCTTCTTTTACCGTATCCATCAAACCCTTGTTATCATAACTACATTTTTACTCTGGTGTCGCCCGAAAAGCTGCAAATGAAAGGGGAAGCTGTAGTGCCAGAGAGGAACCAATTAACCCACATATCTTGCTTCCCAGCAACAGGATCCTGCATTTGTTCCTGTGTGCTCTCACCTGACTTTGCGGCTGGGTGTTGGCTCTGAGCTAGAAGACCTGGTGGGATGGTTTAAAATATTGATGCGGCTCTTTGTCTGCGTGCGTGCGTGCGTGTCTGAGTGTGTGTGTGTGTGTGTGTGTGTGTGTGTGTGTGGCTGTAACATTTGTCTACCAAAAGAAAGCTTAGTAGGCCTGACTCTTCAGGGTAAGACCCGTACAAATGTGTTCTGTTGTTGACACATTGTTGACACTCTGAATTAGCTCTTTCCTTGCCTCTCCCAGCACAGAGCTGTAAATTTTAGAGCGATTCGTGTTCCAGTATGGCAGCATAATTAAGCCAATTGCATATTTATAGATATCGCAGCTTAGTCATGTGCAGTTCATTAACACAAAATGCCATTACTAATGTATGTCCTTAAAAAGTATCCCCATACGTCACACTACACCGATAGCTTCAGTGGTGCTCAGATGACCACACAGCTGACAAACATAAGCAGAGACAAGTTGCACGACCCAATCGTGTGTTTGCCTCGCACCAAGACAGATGACTCACAAAGACCTTGATAAACAGCCGATTAAAAGAGCTGGAAGTGTGCGCGAGATGGGATGGCACCAAAATGGGCAAAGCGTCTGATGCCCAGAGCTTGGTCGTAAAATCGCTCCTGAAGAAGCTACACACTGTCTGACTGTGCATGGCGTGTCACAGCAAAAGGAGCCCACGACACAGATCATTACTACTGTCCTCCTCTCAAAACACACGCACACTAACACGCGCCTACACACAAACACACCCGCCCACATACACACACACACACGCATACCCTCTGTGTTACACACAAGGAGAGATAGATGCTGAGGGGAAAGGCTATTTTTCACTTGTCTAATTTTAGTTTTCAGGACGGAGTGAGATTAGACTTGTATGGTGTCAAAAAGAGCTAGGCATGGTGTTTTAAAAGCATTTCACCCAACACACACGCACGCACACACACCTACGTCGGTGAAAGGACCAGTATGAATTTGCTTTTTTTAATGTTGATCACAATTTGATTTGTTCCAAATGTTAAGCCTAAGATAACCAACACCGGAGAAAATACCCAACTGACCCCAGATCAGACTCCTTTATGCATGCGTAACTTTGAGAACTCCACATACAAGGCCATACTTCATAACCTTCATAGCAGCAGCTAGTCAGTGTGCAAAACCGAGCACATTTAATTCTGAATTAATAAAATATGCACATTGATTCTGGGTGGGGTTCCTTTTCACTAAAACTAATGGCAGTATTTAGACAGAACCAACAGAGGTTTCCTATGACTACAAGAGATGCTCTCAGGGTTCAACGTTAACTTTTTTCACAACTAGCACAGTCAGGCAAGGGACCGCTGAGTTCACTGTGCCGAACCAAATTTCTACTGTCCCAAACAAATCTTTATTTAAAGTTGTATTCACATATAAATAAGCACACATAAGCTAATATTCTTAAAATCAGTCTACATTCTCTAAATATAATTTCATTTTTGTTGTAAATAAACAAAGGTTTCATAAGAAACACAAAATTCACCTTAAAAGACTTTCCATTTTAAATCATATCTTTCCTAACGTTAATTAATGAATAATTAATGAACTGTTGTGTTAAAATGAAAAGATTTTTATGCATTTGAAGGCCTATCTCATGTGGCTAGTCAGTGAAAGGTCTTTCTCTTTCAACCATATTAAATGCTGTCATGACTAATTTGGTCAACTTGGAATCAGCTTCACAGTTCATCTGTCGTATGTACATATCCAGTGGTCCAGACACGCCAGTGGCTTTTTTTTTTTTTTTGCTGCTATACACCCAATGTGACAGAGAGATTTGTTGTGACACTCGAGTGACTGTTTTCTAAAATTTGTAGCTCCAACAAAAAAGCCACTTTTATCTGCTTTCTTATGATTTTCCGGACAAACTTTGCAGAACATCTCAAGTACAGAGGGGTCAAATCCACAAAAACTGGATTTTAAATGAAGCTGTTGACTCGCTTTACTTCGTATTCGTGATTCGTCGATATTTTACAGCGTACCTCGCTCTGACATCATTTGCTATGAATGTCTCACTTAGAATAACCACACAGCCGGTGACAGAGAACATTAAGCAGCTTACACACACAACCAAATGAGCTGAGGATTTCACTATGATAATAGGCTGACACACCCTGCTACCCTCTAAAAGATTTGGGCAACAGAAAAAAAAATTTCACTCAAGAACCCATACATAATGAAAGGCACTATTTGGATGTAAACAAACTGCTCTGTGAGATATCTCTATTTGCTAAAGTGGAGATAAATACAGGCCACATGCAGGATGGAGCTACCCACCACCCACTGTTGCGTGTAAACCATTAGATGTGTTGCTGACTCACCACACCTGCAGGGTGATTGGTTAAGCAGTCTGTGTCTATGGTCATGGGGACACTGTCCTATACTGCATAATTAAAAGGAGGTCTAACTGTCAGACCCAGTCGCCCGGCTTAACTTACATTGGATGGGGTGCAGTCTTTACATAAATGGTAACTTTAGAACAAAGTATTGTCCACCTAACTAGCATAGTGTGGAGAGCAGGATGGTTTTAATCAGAAAATGTTATCCTGGATATTACAATATTATTTGCACTGTAATTAAGAATAGTCCATTTGGAACAGTTATAAACTGTCCTGCAACTGAAGCGTCTGTAAGGAAAATCAAGTTAGTTTGTGAGAAGGTACGTTAACCTCACTCACAAATGTACAATAGGCAACTGTCTCCGTCATTTAAGGCCAAGTTTGTAGTCTCATCCTAAGCTCTCAAGTGTGTGTTTCTCTAATTGTTTGGTTAAATGAAACGGTGGCTATTATTATTGGTCTTTGATGAGACGGCGGACATACGACAAACCATGTTAGAGAAGATAGTTCCTCCTTTGAACTGCTTTCGCTCCCAGCTGTAGTAAAATGCACCTCCACGGTTTGCACGAGCACTTGAATGAACACAAGAGTCCTCTCATCGCGATTCCGTTTGAAGGACAGTGTTACTGTCGCTGACACTGCAATGTCAGCGTCTGACCTTGGTTTAGGGTCCCTAGGAATGCACCCCTGTGCAGGACTAAGCGGTCACCCGCGCGGCGCGCGCGAACCGTGCATGTGCGTATGAAGTAACTTTAAGCATGACGTGCAGGACGCTGGGGCCCACCTTCTGACCACTTCCAGCGGCATCACTGACTAGGGCGATATTTGGTGCAAGAAACCCTCAATAACGTCGTGAAATGCTGCACGACTAAACTAACGTTACTGGAGGCTGGAAGGCTGGTATCAGGGCACAGGACACCGATCACTGCCCTCGCCAGTCACCTGGCCTAATCCGAACCTCACCTATGCTGTGGATGCCTGATTAGACTGACATTTCACTGCAGCAACATATGGGTCGTTTTGGTTATGGTGATTTTCATGACGCTAACAGAACGCTATTACTTTTAGTCTGGAAAAAGGAAAATGCATACCCTACCTGTCATTTAATGCTATTCATTCTAATCAGAACCCAAATGGACAAAATACACCTGTTAAGCAATGGCACACAAGAAAAAAAAAAGATTTACATGAAACGAGGCAGATAAATAATAACCAAAATTGAAGAATAGCGTACAGAAGCCAGTCGAGCATTACTGTAGAGCTGCCTACCAACCGTTAGGTGTACTGACCATCATCTTGGCGCATAAAACCGATGCTGCGAGTTCCGGATGCTGTAATTACTGGCGACGGTTTTTTGTTTTTTTTTCTTCTGTCAGCAAAAAGCTGTATTTCCCCGATTATCCCATCTGAGGACCATTGCTATTCTAGTGATACTGTCAATTCTTTCCTCCAAAATGAGGTCGATAAAGTCAGTAAAGTGCTGTGTATGGTCCGATTTGAAAGCAACTAGACGGATGCTGCGCGACGCTCCTCCCTGCGGTAAGGGAGACTCCAGGGCCGCAGGGAAGACCCGGACTGGATCGCGCAGATCCCGTCTGTCCCACGTAAAACACGGAGGCGGTGCAGCTCAGGGTCCGCATAACGCCGAGAGTTTAGGCGATTTCTGCCTAAACGTTTGAAAGCCTCATATGGAAAATTAATAGGTCTTCCGAGCTACCTTGACAAAAAAAAGTCACGTGGACTAGCTATGTGTTTCCGCATTATTCATTTACGCCCTATACCCATTCCCAGATAAGATATTCTGAAGTAATCCTGTCCTTCCACTTGGATAGTCATTCTAGTTAAATCCCCTTCAGTATTTAACCTTGCAATATTTAGGCAGTTAACCCGAAGATTTTTTTTATTGCAGCATAATCGTAGTAATTATAGACATGATTATGTTAGATGATCGAAAGCATATCATGACTCATTCTGAACATCTCAAATTGCAAATCCAAAGCGCTCTCATTACGGCTCCACAAACATCATTATGGGACAGCTTTAATCATGCTGACTTTAAACCATCTGCCACCTTGTGGAGAGCAGAGTCCTATTCAAGTTGCTTAACGCAATTTTCACACTGAATATAAAGCTGGGGCTGTTTTATCATTCCCAAGTTTAGTTTAAATAATGAGTCATCGTTAACACTAACCCAGTAAGAGAGCCAGTACACATGTGGACAAACTGCACAGCCTGCAATGTCTACTGTACACAAGATTACTGAACACGTGGAGAGGGTTAGCACTGCCAATATAATAAAAAGAGCATATAAAAAATTAGAATCATTAACTATATTACCTAGATTTAAGATCAGAAAAGTATTTAGTAATTTGGTAAATATAAAACATTCGCAATTGGAAAAATCTCTCACGAAGACACTCTTTGTACCAGATATTACCATGTACAGTCAATGAAAAGTCAATAGGTAGAATTGAAAACCTTGGGGGCTTGAAAGAAACACAAGGTTTTGTAGAGTAAACCACACAGAAAAGATAAATCTCATATGTCCTGTATATTGGTGCTGTGGCTGCCATCAATGTTCACAAAACGACCAAAATATTCCTGAGGAAAAAAAGCCCCTCATTATTCTAAAAGAAACAATGCTAAACCTCAGGCAACTGTTAATGACTGAAAAGCAAACAGAGCGAAAAACATCTCCAAGGCAATTCAAGTTTGTGTCCATGTTTTTATTAATAGTAAGACCATTTACATGAGACCCAAATATGGGACCAGCAGTGAATAGTCGGTGACTGTACGTGTGGTCTGTCAGGTTAAGCACTGTCCTAACACCTCTTACACACATGGTAGTCACTGTCCGTAGTTATGAGGTCGTGTCATCGTAAAAATCCGTCAGGTCATGTCGAGGTCATGCGTCATGTCACTTACAACTCTGTAGAAACAAAGACAGTATAACCAGTTACACAAGAACACCTTCCTGCAGGGCCTGCCACACATGTGTACGGTTCATGCAGCAAACACATACTAGTTTCCGAGAGGTCATGGCTTTGAAAGGCTTAGTATATACAGTGATTTAATTTTCTACTCAGGACGGATCCTACTGAAGTGTTTCTGGATGAGTCTCTGAACGAGGCGCAGAGACACTTCAGCCTAATGTAATGTAAATGTAAGATGGAATATCTTGGCCATGCTGCTAGATAGTGTCACTCAAATTGAGTTATATACAAATTATGCATATTTTTAATATCTGACACATGTAATCCATTACTGAGCTTCCATTCAGAAAATGATGAGCTGCTGGCACAAAAAAAGCTGCTGGCACAAAATTTGCATGGTAACAAAAGACAGATCATATCTCTGACCTGCTCAAGACAAGCAGTATCCTATTTATGCTTGGTGATAACTTAGAAGAGTCTCAAATGGCATTAAGGCATCATGAAGAGAAGACATATACCTCATTAAAATATATTTGCTTTTAAAGATAATTTACATGTGGCATAATTTGAGGAGATCTAAGGAATGGGATGATGAAACAGAATACTGTCAACACATTTTATCACTGAAAAAATACTGTAATTAAATGCCAATGCTAATGCATTTTATTTACTGTAATGGATATAGTTTTAGGGACTTCTTTAAGTGATACTTACACATGTGGTCTCATTATGTAATCCTAGACTGACAAACAGCTGGCAAATACATTTTTTTTTAAAGATGGCTGTTGATAAAACATTCTTCCATTCTTCTTACCATGACCTGTGTCCTACCTGTGATGACGCGGCTTTGCTGATCCGGAGGCCAAGGGTCAGTAGGTTCTCTGGCGTTTGTGGGACTCCTCTTTTGGCGGGTCTGCCAGCATCACCTTCATCTTCACCCCGTTCACCACCTTCCCGTGTAGCGCAGCCATGGCGTCGTTCGCGTGCTTCCGGTCAGCATATTTAATGTAGCCGACGTTCCGGCCTGGCACAAGGTACACCTCCACCAGAGAACCAAAGCGGCTGCGGCAACAAAAGCACATCGGAAAACAAAAGGCGATGAGACGGGGCAAATCGGTTTGCCGGGTTTAACAGACCTTGTACTAGAGAGGGGTTTGCCTTGGGGATAACTGCCAAGCAGCACTGCGTGAAAATACCGTTTGTAAGATGACTGTCCGGCTTACAGCTCAGAACTGGGACCCATGGAGGGTCCTTTAACGCACCACGTTTGGGGCTTTGAAAAAAGCTGCAGCAGCAGCAGCCAATGCACACCTCTGAGGGAGCACACGCACCCCATCCCCCCGGCTGGCAGTGCTGACATGCAACAGGAAAAATGAAGCTAAGTGAGCCTGAAAGGGCAAGAAACACCTAGAGATGTCAACGATAGAATGAAAAGGCGAGAAACACCTAGAGACGTCAGTGATGAGACCGAAAAAGCATCCTCTTAAGCCGCAAGTCCTGGTAGGTTAGAGCTACTGTCCGTCAAACAGCACTTTTGGCTTCACAAAGGAAAACTGTGGTCTTGATGTAATTAATGGGGAAACTGTATGAAATACAGAGGGCCATGGCTTTTATGGTTTCAGGAAGTCATTTCTTGATCACTGTACAACAAATATACTTTGAATATGATTAAAGTTGATCACCAGTGGCCTTTCATAGACATTCAAACATGATGTGTAATTCTGTAGATGTGACACACACCAAGCACCCCCCCACCCCCGCCCCCAACGCACACACCAGAACACATCCTCCAGCACATCCACTGGCAGCGGTGAGGGGTTGAAGATGACAAACAGCCTTTCTTTGACCGCGCTGTCAGGAGGAGCCAGCTTCTTATGAGCGGGAAGGGGAACGTCCGTCTGCACACGTAGTTTCTGGGGCACCGTGGGCGCCGCGTAGCCCTGCAGCACAGATAAAGTTGTCAATAACACGCCGGCCATCAATAAGACACGGCCAGAACTACACCGCTGTGCGCAATCTACGCTGACACCAAGCAGTATGTGCCTGCCAAGAAGCTGCTTTTAAAAAGCTTTTGATGTGGTACTTGCTGTTGCTATAAAATCTTAATTAGCACTTTTGGCTACAGTACTGTAATCCACATGCTTGTATAACAATTATATATATAATACATGATTCATTTTTAAACGCTTGGACTCCACCATATGCCATTTAACGAGTGGTGCTTACTGCGGTGGTCTTCATGAGCTGAGGTCCAGAGGGGCCATTCCAGACCATGGACATCATCTGGGCTGCAACCAGCTGCATGGCCATCTTCCCCACAGGGCTGTAGAGACAGAGGGGGGAGAAACACAGTATTAAGGGGTTTGAATTAGACCGTGTCGATCGTAAACGTGAGGCAGCAACAACTCTGAGCCCCGTACCTGGTGCGGTCCTCTCCGTCGTCAATATAAGTGACGGACAGTCTGTTTCCAGGTGGATACTCAAAGCCATTCAGCTTCTCTTTAGCATAGACGGCTGAACCCAGGTTATTGTACCGAATCACTGCCTGTCCTGTGGATAACGGGCTTTGTTAGGTCTCTGTTCGCATGAAACTATTTACTCAAATACTAAAAAGAAATGTACATTGAGAACGCACGCCATGAGAAGGGCTCAACCATCATTTTCGATACACTTTCCCGTTTTATACTCAAGGCAACTTCACGAAGATGTCCTCCACGTATAGAGTATAATCTACTTCACTGCGAACGCACTACGACCCATCCGCCCGTCTTGGGTCAGACGACGCAGGTGAGGGCGCAGCGGTCTGGCCGGTGTGTTACCTTTGCTAAACCCGTACTGGTCTCTCTGCATCTCACAGTAGACCATCCCAGGGATCAGGTCAAACAGGCCATACACCTGCTCCTGAGTGACAGCTGCTCGTGACGCCACCATCAGGCACCTGGTGATCAAGTCTGAGTTCCAGCCGTCGCTGGCCGTGTAGCTGGTGGCCTCGGCACCTACAGAGCAACATGCTCTCCTCAGTGTTTTAGCTGGAGGTTCATTTCAATAAAACAAGTAACACAGTCTTCCTGTACAGACGTTGAGAGCACTTACCATAGATTCTGCCACCTGTAAAAAAAACCTTTTAACAGCGTGTTACTGTGTCATAGCGCTGTCGCCTAACTCATGTTCTGATGTTATGTAAAGCTCCTGTGATTAGTTGCTACGTTTTTTTTGTGAGGCATGAAAAAAGTCCACAACAAATAGCAAAAAGGTGGGAAAGGAGCACAGCTCGAACCTTTGGTTGGGAATTGCATCTGCACTGCCGCTTCTACATGGAGCACACTTCGTGTCTTCTGTATGCATGCGGTTGTGGACTATTTTGTTATCTGTTTTGCTTTTTTGAGTGTGTGGGTGTGCTGACTTTTTTTGTTTGGACTCTTATTTTTGCCTGTATCTTTTCCGTTGATTTGTGTCCGCTATGTGTTTTTGGCTGCGTGCTCTGGGCCACTCCGCGCTACATTGTCTGTCCTTCTGCGAGTCCTCTTCTCACCAACCTTTGGTGTCGTTTTTGCCAGCAGAGTTCCAATCACTCATTAAGCTTCTGGCTGCCGCTAGCTGATCTGTGTAGCTGCTTTTGTTTACTGTATCTGTGTACATGTGGAGAGCACATGACTGTAGATTAGAGTAGATGGGACCGTTTCTTTCAGCCTTTTCGACATTCAGGTTGGTTTAGCCTTCCTGTTTCCTGTATGAATAAAAGGTTGCCACGGTTTCCAATGAATGCCTATTGTTTCTTTGCCTCTGTGCTTTGTCTACCTGCCCATCACTGTTGCTTCTGATAAACCAGGACACATTCATTGCTCACTGCTCTGCTACTGCCATTAAACTGCTCTTGCCTGGTTTAACTTCTTAAGAAAGAAAACAAACCAACCAAACAACTACTGACACCGTTACACTGGGTGTTCCTCAGGGATCCCTCCTCGACCCCTAACTTTTTATTGTATGATTTATTTTAGTGTTTTTATTATGGTCCTGCTCTCCGTTTCCACCGTTATGTGGACAACAGACAGTGACTATACCAACCTGCAACCCTGTTCCCTAATAAGATAACTGGGATGAGAAAAAAAAAGTTTTCTAAATTAAACCCCAAGAAAATTATGCAATCTGAACCAAATTGTTTCAGGCACGCACTGGGACCCTTATAAAAAGGATTTTTTCCACCTCTGCCATACTGCACGTTTTCGCTCCATGAACATTATAGATGCAGAAATCTTTGCCCACACTTTCACAACATCCCATCTTCATTACTGTAAATCTTTCTTAATTGGCATTCCTAATTAGCTTCTACGTTCTGTTCATCACTCTTTTCTACCAGTCACATTGGCTAACAGTTTCCTAGCATATTGCACTTCAGCTCCTCCTGCTAACATACAAGGCCCTGCACGAGACCCTTTATCTGGAAGAGCTTCTGCACCTTTGCCATCTTGGTCGTACTCTTAGGTCAGTGGCGCTGGTCTTTTGTCTGTCCCTACATTCAGATGGTTTACTGCTATGTGTTGAATCTTATGGATCCAAAACTGTGAAAAACTCTAAACAATCTCTGAGGTTTCTCCTCAGCTTCGGAGTTCAAAATCTCGTACTGATCCTATTTTCTCAATGTTAATATTTAGATATATACACTGAAGAGTGGTTCTACTGGTGTCATGCTTAATGTTAAAATACCACTTACGCTGTTAGTGTTCGCCTACATTTCCTTTAGTTAACAACAACAAAAGGATGAAGTAGGTTTTGGCATGACAAAACACTCTCATCCTTTAAATGATCTTAAATGTGGTACACTGAGCCATAAGAAACATGTGGTCTATAACACTTTAATTCAAGCTATATTACCAAAGGAGGTTTTTAAAACAAAGCCTACTTTAAGGGGACCATAAAGCCAGTTACTGTGAGGCTTCCTTTATAATGGTGTTACAAGACATCTGGTTTTTTTGGTACTTTTTATAAGGGAAACGCAACCAAATAATTGCTGGAGGAAGTCAATGATGTCCAACCACAGCTGCAGCAGATGGACATTAGGCTGAAAACACTTGAGTATTTAAGGCTTTTCTTTCTGCTGTTATGCAGTTTTAGCCTGACAGTCCCATGACAGAAGCATCAGTGTTCTACATGAAAATCAATAACTAACTCATAATCCATGCATAATTTCACACACACACACCGTCTGCAAGAAGGTAACATTAAACAAACAAAAAAAAAAAGCAAATCAAATTGAGCTCATCTATTTCAGAATGGGTATACAAGGCAATAAAAACCACATTACACTTATCCATAGTTAAAGTTTCAAATATATAAATATCTTATTCCTCAGTCCTGCAGGTAATATTGAGGGTAACGATAGTACTCCAGGATTTAATACATACCAAAAGGGTAGGCACTTAAGCCCGGCTCATTCGTGACATGGTCTGATCTGGAGTTGCCAAAATAGTCGTTGTCTGCTGAAGAATTCTTTGTCCTTGGTTCAGCCAGAATGGCTCTGAATGCTAGACACATGGAAAAGATCACAGACTTTTATACATCTAACCAGTGTAAGCTTGGATGTCGAAAGGAAAAGTACGATCCCATGACTTACTTTTGTCACAGTTCTCTATGGCAGTGGCAGCCTGGGAGGGTTTGTGATATCTCACATAGCCCAAACCCTTACTCTCTCCAGTGCTTTTATTCTTTATGATGATTGCATACTCTATATCTCCATAGGTCTGTAATTGGAGAAATAATGGCAAAGAGGATACAGAAAAGAGTGAGAAAGCAAGAGATTTCAATTAGAATTATACCGAATATAAACACTCCTGCTTTATGAATTACATGACGCTTAGCAGTCATCCCCAAGTGCTGTAGGTTATGTAACTCAAGCTTTCCATCAGCTATATAAAATCCTCTGCCTTTCACGACTAGAAATGTTTGAAAAAAATCCGTATATTATACTGCATAGTACTTGTATATAGCTTATGGTGGTACATCTTTAAGGAATTTCAATAAATCAAATCTATCAAATAAAATTGCTGACAGCAAAACCATAAACTATTAAATTAGTCTGTAGACAATAGATATTACAAAAGCTGCAAGTCAGACTACAAAAACTGCCCTCAATTTTGCTTAGTGTAAAACCTTTGGAGCAGAAGGACACCTTGAACGTCTCTTTCAGGTCATCCTCAGTGAAGGTCTTTGGGATCATTACAAAGATTCTGGTCAACTCCTCATCCTCCACGTCTCTGTGGCTACCAGACGATCTAGACTGGGCGATGAACACCTGTGCAAGAAAAGAGACGACACAAGTGACGCGCACAACCCATCTGTAGAAAAAAATAAAAATAAAAATTTTAATCCACTTCGTGGTTCAAAATCTCTGCAGCCTCCGGAATTTGAGATGCCGTTTGATGAAGAGGCATGACTTTACCACACACACCTTGATGGGTTTGGTCCCTTCCGCCAGACATCTGCCGTGCATGTCTTCCATGGCTGTGCACGCTTGGGAGGACTTGGCAAATTTCACGAACGACACCCCTTTCGATTCTTTCGTCTGTTTGTCTTTTACTACCCAAATATCTTGAACTTCACCGAAGGGTGAAAAATGCTCCCGGATTATGTCCTCGGTGATGGATTTACTGGTAACGAGAAACAAGCGGCTGTTTGGGGGGTCATCGAGATAAGATGACGGCCTGTTGTAGTCCTCCATAATACAAACGGTCTAGCCACACTATCTTAGTGTTAGCAATATACTAGCTAGTTATGCGCTACTGCCAGCTGCCCTGCAAAATAAAAACAAGTCAACAAAAATGAAGCTAGAATTAATGGAAAGGGAACTTTTTTTAGTGTATCTCCTCGGTCTCCTATTTAGTTAGCGTGCTAGCTAACCTACGAAAACAAGACCTGTGTCGCTCGAGAAGCTCCGTCACTGCGTAACGCTGTTCCAAACACAGTAAGAACCTGGCACTTCAAAATAAAAGTTTCTCAAGTCCTCAAATTCCTCAAAATAAAAATCTAGATATATAGTCTACATGGATAGCTCGATGGATTAAAACATTTAAGATGAATTCATAGTAAATTTCAACAACAAAAAAATATTTATTTTGCCCAGTGAAGCCATTTGTGCTAACTTAATAAAAATGAAATAATGGCGAATGTAATGTTTATTACTATCGAAGAAAATGGTTTCAGCTTACTTATTCTTAATTTGAAGAGTGTAACTTTGATGGACTACTCAAATGTCACTTTCCCTAGATAAATAATATGCTTTCCTCCAAATACTAAGTGGGTTCAGGCCCCCACAACTTGTCCCCTTCTTAAACAGGTTCCCCCTCACACTAGCCACTGTGATGTATGATTCATAAGGTCTCACGGGACTCATAATCTGTTCGTAAAAAGGTTATATATGAATGGCTGGAGCAGCTTTAAATAATTTTTCATGTACAAAGTTGAGTCATTATAAGAATATTTGTTCTTGCTGAATAAGACTGCAAATGTGCCAAAGGTGCTATGTTGTCATATGTTCTTGCAGTGGAAAATTGGTTTTGTGTCAGATAGGGCGACCCAACCTGTGAGGTCTCTCTGCTCGCATGGGAGGCTGAGGGAAGCCTTCTCAGAGAAGGAAGCACATCCAAAGGTAACACGTTTTGACACTATAAAACAAAAATCAGTCACTGTTTTAGCTGGCTGTTGTCGTGCACTAGATTTATGTGCTCTTGCTGATGTTCAGGTATCATCTGCGACAAAGATTTGTATGGTTTACTTGGAAAGCCCAAAGGAATACATTGCTGGAAGAAAGATGATCTTCATTATCATCAAGAAGAAGAATGACTGTGAGAATCCCATGGCCTACTTGAAGGCATCCACCTCTTACATGCTGTAGTGAAATCAATAAAATCTTTAAAGTCTTTCTTTGTTTCCTGCCAGACCACCTTCTACAATATTCTTAAAATGCAGAAAAAATAAACTTCAGAACTTAACTGTTGGGCTGTCTTGCAACTAAGGGACACACTTGAGAGAAATGTTTCTTTAGAGGAAGGATGGTTTCACTTAAATTAAGTGACATCATGGTTGAACAAGTTAAATCACTGATCTTTTCATTAAACATTTAAACTATATCTTAATGTTTATTCATTAGGTAATACTGCATGTATTTATCTTTTCTATTATTGCATAAATAAATTTTAGATGCTCCACTGTCATGAGAACAGTGTTGTTAGTACTAGAAGCAATTCCAGCAGTGTTCCTCTAATTGCATGCATTATTTCTTCATGTGTGTATACCTGTGCAGCATTAATTGAGTGTTAATTGAGCGTGTTTACACACACACACACACACACACACACACACACACACACACACACACACACACACACACACACACACACACATATATATATATATATATATATATATATATATATATATTTAGCATAGTATATATAATATATAATATTTAGCATAGTTTCCCCACAATGATTTCATGAACATTCACTGACAAATCTAACGGTAGTGTTGCAAAAATTGAGGTGTCTCATTTTCATGGTGTTCTGTTGTGCACATGTTTATGCACATTCCTTAACAGGTATGCTTTACCCCTTAAAACAGTAAAGGATGGGGTCAGGACAATTTATATGCCAGTTATAAAACAACACAATATAAAGACAAGTACCATGTGCTATACATGAGGTGATGAACTCCACCATGTTTTACTTGCTGCACTTCTAAGCTCTTCCCAAAAACTTTGTATTTTAAGTGTTTTAATGACCCATTTTAAACAATTAAATTTTGTGGCTTTACCATGAGATGAATAATTTACCCAAAAATTACTTTTAGTTTGTCTTATATTTCTGAAATAACTTTTTGTTATCTGAAACCTTTCATCTTAGCTGGAGAAGCTGCAACACTCATTTAATAGTAAGTAAATAAAGAAATAAGACTAAAATATTATTTATTTGCATTTTAGCGTATTAGACCAAACGTCAATGTCTGCCATGACCACTTGAGGTCGCCAGTACTTGCTACTGCGGTATAGCGTACTAAACATGTATCGCCTATTTGCAATATTTGCAATCTTCAGTAAAAGGGGTTTCCCAACGTTTGTCAAAACCCATTTATTTATTTATTTAAAATAAGATGAGTATAATTTTATTTGCTCACACTGAAGGAAAGTCATAATAATGTCTACTCTATCCGTTCATGAAGCAGTTAACCTAGTTACTGAAGATCATATTTTTTGCTATAGCTTAAACATGGCTATGGCTTTTAACACAAAACGCGGACCTAGATTTAGCTCTGAGAAATGTGAATGTGAATAGTGAATAATACCGGGGCATATACGTCGAGAGGAACTAAATTTATTTGAATTTAACCAGGTACATCGCTTTGGAGGCGGGGGGGGGGGGGGGGGGGGGGGGGGGGGGGGTGTCCGATGGTTCTTTTTGGAGCACGTCGTAGAACAAAAGAAGAAAGAAACCCTTCTTTTCACATTGCTCTAGGGGCATTTTATGGCATGAATGGAATAGGTTGCGCGAATATGACGGGGTCGGACGTAAAGGCAGAAACATCCATCGCCACATCCAACGTCACTGGTGTACCTACGAAACGCAACTCGCTCTAATCTCTTCATCACTGGAGCTCGTTAAAAATGTGGAGCATCCTGAAGTTCGGGGAGAGAATTTTCTCTCCGTTCCGTCCGGTCAAATATCATGGCATCGGTAACGAGCCAGCGGAGTGTTTGACACTGTGTGGAATTGTTTGGGGAAAAGAAGTGAACACGGATTTCGCACCAGGTCAGAACAATTTTGACCAAACCGGATGCTGAAGTTGCATAAGGTTATGTTACTACTTATCGCCGAAAACGGACTGTTTGAAGTTTATGGTAATCTGAGCGACATTTCTCACTCTGCGCAACCTCTGGCATTGGAGATCCTTACAGTTCAGAGATTCTTACAGTTCAGATATTCTTACAGTTCAGAGATCCTTACAGTTCAGAATCAGTAGGGTCCGTATTTCTTCTCCAGTGAGAATCGTAGCGGTAAAAAAATGGCAGTGTCTAATGTGGTCTTTTCTGATGTGGAAACTTTTCTAGATAACCACCCTGAATTATTCGAGGACTATCTAAATAGAAAAGGAAAGTACAGTATGGTCGAAAAATGGCTCAAAACCCACCAAGCAAGCAAAACTCCCGTGAATTGCACCACAGAATACGAGAAGCCTAATATGTGTAAGGACAGCTGGGCGAGTAGGGGAGACGGTCTACAGAGACGGGCATCACAGAAAGAACTGCGCAAAACTTTCGCCAGATCTAAAGCCGTCAACGCCAACAGGACGTACGACGAGCACGTAAACTCACGGGCCCAGGAGCCGCTGACCAGCATGCGGAGGAGAGCGTTGCTGAGGAAGGCCAGCTCGTTGCCCCCGACGACGGCGCACATCCTCTCCGCATTACTCGAGTCCCGCGTCAACATTCCGCAGTACCCGTCCACCGCGGTTGATTTTAAGTACTACCTCAAGGAGCACAACGAGCGGGAATTTTTCCTGGAGCTGGTCAAAGACATCTCCAACGACTTGGATTTAACGAGCCTGAGCTACAAGATCCTGGTGTTTGTGTGTATCATGGTTGATGCTGACCGCTGCTCCTTGTTCTTGGTGGAGGGAACAGCGAATAAAAAGACCCTAGTTTCCAAATTCTTTGACGTCCACGCCGGAACTACAGTTTTGCCATCTCTCAGCAACTCCGATGAAGTCCAGGTTCCTTGGGGGAAGGGAATAATAGGCTATGTTGCTGAGCATGGAGAGACCGTTAACATCCCCGACGCGTATCAGGTGCGAAAGAGTCCTACTTCAAGAAAGACGTATCTCAAGTTATAATTAGGGGCCTATCACATGCCACTTTGATTGGTAGTAATATAAAGCTTTTCATTTTAGTCGTTTGATGTTGCCTAAGGTTGATCATTCATTATCTTCATGAAACCTGACGAGGGGGACATTATTGATCGCTGAATTGATTAGCTACACACGGCTCTAAAAATCGCGCTCTTTCAGTTTTTTCAAGTATGATGTCCCGTGCACT
>NC_137500.1:37697500-37807500 GCF_041902795.1 Electrophorus electricus
ATAATACTAAAACATTCGTAATAGTTTCCACCTTAAAATATTTTAAGCAAATGCGGGAATATCAATCAATAATTAGGTATTTTAATCCAATCCAGGAAATCACAGAACTGAACTGTTACAGAACTGTGCTTATAGCAATTTGTCATGACAGAGGCCAAAAAAATAACACCTTAGAACATGTAGTTAGGTGGTGGTGTGTCTGGGGAAACTCAAATTTCTGGGAAAATCTTCCCAATCCTCAAAAATCAAAAAGTGGTAAAAATCAATCAATCAGTCAATCAATCAAGCAAGCAAACAAACTACAATACCCTGTTAAAATCTGAAATTTCAATTATTAAAATAGTTTAGCTGACTTGCTGGAGACATACTTGGCTTGTCTGTTTAGTGGAGCACCTCTACACGGAGATGGGAGAGAGAGCGAAAGGAAAGATGGGTAGGTCCAATAAAGGTTATTATGATTTGGGGTATATCTGAGGCCTAGGGGGCATAAGTATGATTTAGAGACCTACCTATTCACTGCGCATCTTCTCGCTCTGTGTCTTCCTGGGAGCAAGACAACATCTTTTAGCCCAGGCCAATAGTAGCTATTGAATGCCTTAAATCAAACAGACACTTCAGGCAACGGTAAGCAGAAGCCCAGCGGCCTGCTGTTGTTGCTGCATTAAGACCTGTGAGGTAATTAGATATTAATTGTACTGTAGGCACTCTGAAAGGACAAGGGTTGTAATTCTAACTAGA
Organism: Electrophorus electricus; assembly: GCF_041902795.1. Lineage (NCBI taxonomy): Eukaryota > Metazoa > Chordata > Actinopteri > Gymnotiformes > Gymnotidae > Electrophorus > Electrophorus electricus. Next base: position 37,698,239 of record NC_137500.1, read on the forward strand.
CCAAAGATGCTGAACTAGACAGATTTATTTGGGGGGGCGCAAGACAGTGGGAGAGTGGAACTGGTGATCTGCACCGTATTGAGTTTCCAGGCAACATTTATTCATAGTTTACATGATCTGACATGCAGGTATAGAACTGCAACACTGAACCCAGGTTACAGTCAGAAGAGGTCACAGGGGACTGCATTCTCTCTCTTCCTCTCTCTCTCTTTCACTCTGTCCATCTCTCTCTCCCTCTTTCACTCTGTCTGTCTATCTCTTTTCCTCTCTCTCTCTTTCACTCTGTCTGTCTATCTCTCTCTTCCTCTCGCTCTGTCTCCCTCTCACATACACACACAATCGATATCTCACACCAGCACTTACAGAAGCCCCGTTGTATAGTCTCTGATTGATTGATTATTGATTATTAATAATCTCTGAATGATTATTCACTGGGAGCCGAGAAAGTGAGGCAGACAAGGTGGCTGAATGAAGGAGTTGTCGAGAGTGAGTGGGAGGGGCGGAGCGATAAAAATAGGACCCTGTGTATCGCCACCCGGCTTGCGATACAATACTTACTGCGATATATTTGATATATATCACGATGCATGACGATATTAAGAAGGTACTGCATCCATATTGATTGAACTACAGCATGCAGTTAGAATGCACAGATAAGTCAAATAAATAGACAGATAAATAAATAAATAGCGATGCAAGGATTCCAAGTATGGAGGCAAAACCGTGCAAGGATGTATGGCAGTGTTGTTACTGCTCTAGATGTGCACTAGCAGGCTGAGAGGTGGCAGAGCGCACAGAGTGAGCAGAAAGATCAACGGGGGAATGGTGGTGAGAATAAATTAGTCTGGATTTAATCTCTGGATTTAAGAGATTAGGAAGGCAGGGTATTAGAGGACAATCATCCTCACTCTAAATGAGATTTGGTCTCAGCACTGGGAGGCTAGTGTGCTAACCAGCAGCACAAATGCCCAGACCTCAGGCACGGCAGCTGGAAAATGGCTTCGTCTTCATTACACGAGGGTACATTCTAATGTTGGCTTTGCTTCCTGAGTTGGGTCCTGCTGTGCTGTTTCACCCCAGTCGCTGTGGCTGGATGCGGCACAGCTCTGATCACAGGGCGGTAAGAGCCCTCGTCCGGGAGCAGCTTCTCCCAAAGCTTTGATGCTATATGCTGGGAATGGGTGCTAAGACCATTAGTGCTCTTAGCTCAAAAGAAGCCATTAGCCCATCAGTTAGAAAATATCACTGGGCGAGTAAGTGGACTGGCTAACATCGACTGGCCACATAGACTAGCCTCAGTAAGTCAGATAGTGAGGGTCTCCGGAACTTTCAGGCTTTTTGGCATTGATACTGGCTTTCAGTGTAGAAGCCTGGTTACTATCAGGCATGTTATAGAGAGAACAGAAAAATGTAAGTTAAAAAGCATGCAAGGGTGTGTGCGTGTGCGTGTGTGTGTGTGTGTGTGTGGCATGGCACTGATCAGATCCTACTAAAGTTTAATGAGCATGTGTATTATTTGGCACAGTAGGTCATTTAATCCCCAGCACTCTGTGACAGACTAACACCATCAATGACACACAGAGATACACATACAAGCGCGTTTACTCACTGGGCTAGGAAATACTCACAGGTACACACACACATTTTAATCTTTGAATGCACCTATAGGGAGTTGCATGTAAATGTTTCAGTTAAGTGTTGAATGGATGGACAGATGAGGCAGACAGGGATAAATAGGCAGACATTTACCTAAACTACCTTCACCTGTCATCATAAACTACCTTCACATATTATAAACTACCTTCACCTGTTATCATAAACTACCTTCACATATCATAAACTACCTTCACCTGTCATCATAAACTACCTTCACCTGTCATCATAAAACTACCTTCACATATCATAAACTACCTTCACCTGTCATCATAAACTACCTTCACATATCATAAACTACCTTCACCTGTCATCATAAAACTACCTTCACATATCATAAAACTACCTTCACCTGTCATCATAAACTACCTTCACATATCATAAAACTACCTTCACATGTCATCATAAACTATGTTCATCTATCATTCAACTACTTTCATCTATCATCATAAACTACCTTCACCTGTCATCATAAACTACTTTCAGCTTTCATCCTGAATATATGTGCAGTGAGTTCTGCCTTAGCCAGCACTTAAAGAATAGAACAAAAACAATTCAAAAAATTTAGAAACAGTTTCTCCATACACTAGAGTATAATCCAGGCCATATCTGTGTGTGTGTGTGTGTGTGTGTGTTGAAGCTGGAGTTTTGTGATGTTGCTGCTTGAATGTCTGTGTGCTTTATGTGTGTTTCACTGTGCATTAACATCACGCTAACACTCACCTGGCTCATGGCTGAATTATTAATGGAATTCCCACTAATACATAGATAAATAAATATAAAGGCAGATACACAGAGAGAGGGAGGGAGGGAGGGAGAGAGAGAGAGAGAGAGAGAGAGAGAGAGAGAGAGATGGGTTAAGAATAAATAGAGCCTGAGAAAGAGAGTGTGAATAAGAGAGAAAACTAAACCAAAGAATGTACCCATTGTTCCATATTGACAATTTAAAGCCTTCTGAACTATCACTGTTCAATCTGGCAGGCCGTATTCAGCTTTGTTCCTGTGCAGTGATAGGTCACTTCTTATTATGTGTTAACCAATGGAACCGCCTAACCTACTGTGCATCCCCAACCCCATGGATGACTCAAACATGTGAACAGTGTTCTGTCCTCTTTTATTCATATTGTGGTGCATGCTGATGTAACGCTTATATAGCAGGGCACGCTGACATAATGCTTTAATGTGCACGCTCGCTGGTTAAATGATAGCTGCATTGCACATATGAAAGCAGTTAACGCAGATCAAAGTGTGGGAGCAGCGGGAGAGCCTGGCCGGGCTCAGTGACGAGGATGTACATTTGACATGTTTATGGTCGCTCAAAGCCCCGGCGTGCGTTTCCTCAGCCTGGGTTCCGCCACTTTGCTCCGAATTGTACTGCATTCATTCTCTTCAGGATCCGAGGACAGGTGTGAATGACACTGCAGAGGTTCCATCATTGCATTCTAACATGATCTTATTCGGTCAGTTCCTCGTTCAGCGGACGAGTACAGGTATGCAAATATCTGCATGACGCAGTTATGCTTAATACATCTTCACCTTTTGTAATCAAATAGAAATGATCCGTCACTGTTAATAGCTCAAATAAAGTATTTTTCAGCTACTGATTTTGACACACTTATAAACATAACCTCCAAATGACTTCTGGAAATATGCGGTAAACAGGGAGATTTCACGAAATGATGCAGGGACATCAGGCACATTCAAGGAGCTGGATGCACAAGGGCAACTTTTGAAGGTAATTACAGCATTATGGCAGACCCCTGAGGGAGGCTCGCGCTCGGTGTGATATGCGCGGTGTCACTCCCAGCAGGGTTGTGGCATTCGGTGGCTACGGAGGCCAAAGGGACCGCAGACACGGCCTTCACACTAGTTAAGGGTGTGCTGTACAGTAAATTACATAATATAGAGCCTAACTGGTGTCAGAGACTGATGGAACTTTTTGAAGCAAAAAACCAGTCCCATTTTCCAGGCCGAGAAGCATGCGATGCGCCTTCCACTGTTTCTGCCCGAATAGCTTTTATTTCCACTAAATGTCTTAAAGCTCCACGGTTTAAATGAACACTCCAGTGTTTTTAAATATAATGTAATATAATCTATTCTAATCTAATGTACCACATCTGCAGAGTATGAGACCCTGGACAATAATTTTAGTGTTTCCCTGTACTTGGGAAACAATGGAAAAACCCCACTGATTCGAAACCCACTTGTAATGGAAGCCTAAAGGCAGAAACATAGAAGCATTCCTTTAATATTCTGCTCTTAGAACTAACTATGTTTTACTTATAATATGATCTTATTAGTGCAAAACGTAAGTGAGCAAGGTGATGCTTTTTTCATGTATGTATTACAAAGTGTCACAATATGATACAATAACCCAGAATAGCACACCAGACATTCAACATAACATAACATTTTTTGTAAACTTTTGAAATGTATACAGCTGTAGTGTATAAGGTAAGGTTTATGTATTAAAATTTATATGATTTAACTGAAAGTTTTTTTTTAAAAGAACAACAAATGATAGACATTAGTGTACTGCTGTTAGTGTGCTTCTCTGTCACTAGCAATGAAAGGTGAATTATCAATACAAATGCAAAGGTATTGATTCAGGTATAGAATTTGTTCACAATGTATAGTCCTACTGGTATTTTGAATACACATGCACACACGTTATTCTTTCAGTGGGACATCCCTGACCCCAGCAAGAGCACTCCGTGCATCACTGTTTAGCGTATTCCTTTGATTGGTATCGGTCTTGTTGACATAATGGTGAGCGTTGAGAAGCTGTTGAGGTGATGTGGTCTGACAGTGAGCCCTATAGAGCTAATTAGAGTAATTTAGTGCCAATCAGTGCACCTTAGCTAACGATGAGCACAGCATCCAGGTGTAACCTCTAAGTTGTTTTTCTTTGATATTATGAGTTTCACAATGAGGCAAAACTAGGGATGAATGGGTCAGTACAAAGCAGCTTGGAACACAATCACACGATCCTGTCATGGTGCTAAAAAACGTTCTTTTTCAGTCGTTTCTACATTTAGTTATAGCCATAGTTTGACCGACATGCTTGTTGGTAAGAGGAGTGTGGTCAGTGCCGCTGAAGGAGCCTCGGACCGGGCGGTGTGGGATGGTAGGCTGGGACTCGACCGTGTTTATGCTCGTGTGTTTGCTCTGCGTCTCAAGTGGTGCTGGTGCGTGGGTGGAGCGCCTCCACCTGAGGCAGGACCGCGAGAGCCACCCCTTTGGCCTCTGACAATCGGTCCATATCCAGCTCCAGACTCTGCTTTGGCCCCAACATCAGCCAAACAGCAGCTCTGGGCTCCTCCTATTACGAACAAAGAAAGACAGCAGTACAGAAATGTGATCTTCTCACTCTCTCTTCCTCTGACTTTAAAATAGATTAATAAAAGTACCATAAAATCATCAAGGGTGGCACAAAAAAGCTCTTTTTTTTGTCCTCGCTGTTATGTTCAGAGCATGGCACAGTGTTCTCACTGGGGCCTCAGTCTGATTGGATAAACATACTGTCAATCAGGTGCAAAAATCGCCAGTTCTTAAAGAAAGCATATACCATAAGGTGCTTGTATTGTTCTTCTTATGCCACTGATTCTCATCTGATAGCATTTGCACGTGATTCATATTTTGTGCGGCTATGCATCATATATGAACAGTGGGAATATCCAGGCTGTTTATGCTATTTTGTGGCTATTTGTTGGTGTCATTTTGGGTTGTTGGGGCCTCAGCAGTGAAAAGCCCTTAGCGCCAGCAAGCGAGCTAATGAGGTAGAGGCGTCGCCAGCTCTGTGTCTGAGGTGTGGTATGGGGAGCCAGCTCTCTGGACGTTGATTAAGTGGAGCCTGGACTAAATTATACTATCAATAGGGAACTTCTAATGAAAATCATTTTTAAGTTGCACTGCGGCTTAATCTGACAGCACTCAGGACTCAGATATTCAGAATGTTCATCCTGTTTATCAGACATCAGCATTCCAGTCTGACGCAGGAGGGTTCCGTGTACTGCTCTCACGCGTCTGAATATCAGGCTGAGCCGGAACACAATACGCCGGTGAGCCGCTCTCACTTTTCATTAAGCACAGGGCTGAAAGGACAGGAAATGATGCTGGGAGAATGTGTCAATGAAGCCCCCACCCCCACCTGGCAGAGGGTCCCCTCGTTGTGGTATTGACCCATCCTTTAGCCCAGTGTCAACACGGCTCTTCCCCTAACGCGCAGCCTTGTTCCCGGCTCAGCCCAGGGTGTTAATCCGGTTAGGCCAGGCCGAGATCCTTGGCGAGCAGCCACGTACATAAACGGACAAAGCTTTCCTGAGCTTGCTCTGGTCGGGGAACATAATGGAAGTGGCTGTGTCGGAATAGCGGCGCTCCCAAAGCGCCGCCCGACTACTATGTGATACGGTAAGGGCCTCATATTGCACCATGTATGGCCTGCCAGCCCCTGAAGGTGCAGGGTGGGGAGTGCGGTATCCTGAGCACATCCCACCCTGGCTCTGTGGGATCCCTGCCCTTCCAGTGGGAATGCTAACGGAATCCATAACATTACGGATCCAGTGACTTTCAAATGATTTAAAACATTACCATCCTGTCCACTTACACCAGACATATGTCTCTGTATATGTATATTCTGGGCACCTGGGAATGACCCAAAAACAAACCAAAAAATAAACAGTCAATGAAAAGAATTTTCAGATTCACCGACTGCCGTGAGCAGCTGTAGTGAAGTTAAACAAGGTTAAACAAGGGCTGTTAACAGGAGACGCTGCCACACTTCAGCACCACTTATTTTAAGTGTCTTTCCCCAGTGAGACACTGAATGGAGAATGTTCCCAAGCACAGGAAAGCTGAAAGAGGCCAGCCATGACTCCACACTTGACCAAAGCCAAATCTGCGTGTTCACTGGCTGTGTCGAGTAAAGCTGGACTTCCTAAATAGGTTTAAACAACAAGCATTCAATTCAGATTTTTTTTTTTCATTTATCAGTGCCAGCTTTGTTTATTTATTGATGCTAGCTTTAAAATCCAAACCTCATGCAAAATACAATTCAGTGTGCAGAAATGCCTCCTTTTTCATTGTTTTGATGTATGTGTCCAGTGTTTAGAACGTGTAAGGTGTCGTGTATTATTTAGTTGTCAGCGTTTGGGGTGAAAGACACTTTGGCTTTGCGCTGCCAACGTTTGAGTGCTGCTCTCACTAGCTCAAATGGGTTGTTTCACACAGGCTTTCTAACATTTACCACCATTCAGAAGACTTTCAGAGGTGTTTATCAATGAGATTTGAACAAGTTGGGAGCATTTTCGATCATTCTGCACCCGTCTGCAGCGCATAGCCAGAGTATCTTTCTCCCCAAATGCTCATTTGATGTTGAATGTTGGCTCATTTGAGTGCTGCCCTCTCTAGCTCAAATAGGCTGTTTTTCTGATTATTAACATGTTATTTTTGGATGCTGAAGGCAACAAAGGGCAATAAGCTCCTTTAAATCACAAGATTTAAGATTCTTTTTTTGTTGTTGTTCTTTCTTGTCCTTCTCTCTCTCTCTCTCTCTCTCTCTCTCTCTCTCTCTCTCTCTCTCTCTCTCTCTCTCACACACACACACACACACACACACACACACACATTGACAGTATATATGATGAGAGGCAATTATCATTTTCCCTAGTGAAGCACGCACTGGTGCATGAGTATGTGTGTGTGCATGACCTAAAGACTAGAGGACTTACTACTGACGCACTTTGTGAATGGGCTGTTAAGAAAGAGGCTAAGTGAGAGAATGAGAGTAGCTGAACTTAGAAGCTAAATGGAGACTACATAGTATGTATGTGGGTAAGTGTGTGTGTGTGAGAGAGAGAAAGGAGACCTATATATATATAGCTCTCCTTTCACAGAGAAAGTTGGGGGCCGTTTATGGCCAAATCAGTTAGACACTTGAACACACACACACTGCTTGCACATACCTTGAAACACTTGCACATTCATTCACCGGTGCGTAAATATATAGTTTCACTATAGTGAAACTCTATAGTGAAACTCTATGTTTACGCACCGGTGAATGAATGTGCAAGTGCGTGTATATGCAAGTGTAAATTATCATACACAAATGTAAGTAGTGGGCTACTTATGGGAAAATGTTTCATATGTATGCGGAAGTGTTTCATAGGTATGTGCAAGTGAAACATTGACTTCGCCCTAAACGGCCCCTTGTACTAGTTCCTATGACCTGTCAGTTACCATATTTGTCTGCCCGAACACTCACACCCACTGATACCTGCCCCAACATTTCTTTCTGTTTTCATGCTTCACTCTTTCTCGCCTGCTTTTCCTTCTCCAAAAAGTCTTATCAACGGAAAGACTTTGAAATAGACTTTTTAAATGTTTCATAAAAATGGACTGAAGCAGTGAAAGCATCAGATCTGCGCTGAAGGCATGGTGTTCTAATAGAAACGCGAGGTAAGGTAAATGTTTGTCGTATTAATGAACCAGCCCAGGCAGCCGAAGGTAAAGGCCATGCTTCATAATGTTCAATCGATACTTCATTGAAGGGATTATTCCATGGCAAGGTATGATTGATTATTCAAAATACACACACCGAACAAACATTCGGGTTACTCAATAGGACAAATAAAAAGCACAAAACGAATAAAAGTGACGTGAACGCGTACCACAGTTGTTCATTTTTGATGCGTGTTTCTTGCGTGTAGCGCATATTAGTGGTCCACGTGGGGGGCGGGGTCTGTCCGGCTGGGTCGGCTCCACGCTAACGCTGATGTTCTTTGTCTTCAGGTGCTGCAGATGTACCTGCCTTTCTGTGGCATCGCCATCTGCAATGCTCAGCTCTTCGCTGAGTCCAGGAAGGAGTATGACAGGAGCAGGGTAAGAGAGCACTGAGAAGCGCGACCCGCTAACCTGACGTGCCACCGGCACTGATCTCAGATCAGAAACGGATGAGCAGCGGTGAAATGGGGCACCGTTGTAAACGTGGAAAGCACGAGTGGGGATAACGCAAAGGGTGGCGAGGGGATCCCATCCCTGTGTAGCTCTCCACCAGCTGCTGAGAGCAGGGGTCTGTGTGTGTGTGTGTGTGTGTGTATTGATCTACAGCTCTTCTAATGCTTAGGCTGTTTTTGATTAGGGGTTAGTGTGTGCTTGTGTGTTTATTTATGTGTACGTGTGCAAGAGGACAGGGCTATAAATCTGTCCCTAGGAGAGCTAATGACATTTTACATGTTGATCGCAAAAAAATTGAAACCTATTGATGATGTTTTATGACCACTGTAGTTTTTTAACAGACTGATGAAATTAAGAGGATTTTGTGGAAGTACACCTTGAACTTGTTTCAGAATTTATTTTCAGCTTTGCATAATTACGTTTTATTACATGTTTTAATACAGTTTTTTTTTTTTTTTAAAATAATAATATCACTGACTTGCTTAACTGGACACCAACATCAAAAATGAACTCAAATGCCTTATGAATAATGCTGCAATGTCCTCAATGAACCGTTTGAGATACACTGTCCTAACTCATGTTTTCAGATTCGAAGTAAATCTGTACACAGGAACACGTCCTTCAGTGCACAAAGGTTGTCAGTAAAACTGTGACTGCATTTGTGCCAGGCTCTGCTGGAGGTGGTGAATGATTTGTTTGAGGAACAGACCGACCTGGAGAAGATTGTGAGAAAGATCATGCACCGAGCTCAAACCCTGCTCAAGTGTGAACGCTGCTCCGTACAGCTACTGGAAGACATCGAGTCTCCGGTAATCCTGCGCCCCACTCACCTCTCCTCTCTCCTGTCTGTTAATAACATCAGCTGCTAGATTTTCAAAGATGCTGAAACCTTTGCCTATGGCAGGTAGTGAAGTTCACCAAGTCCTTTGAACTGCTGTCACCAAAGTGCAGCGCTGACGCAGAGAACAGGTAACACACGCACGCCACACAGCTTACTGCCGTATCTCTACAAAAAGCCGTACGTTTGCTTTGAGCCCATAACAAAGCAGCATCCAGCGCATCATCCCCAGTTTATCCTCTCACACGCTCCAACCCCGTTAGCAGCTCAGCTGGAGTCATCTGAACCACCAGTGTAATGTGCCAAAGCTAATGAGAGAAATCATGTAAGGCATTATATGAGCAGGTGGGGTCCATAGTTGCTAGTGCTGTTCTTTATGGCTAACGTTACTATGTAAGTGGGCACTCTTAATAATCAGACCGCAGAAAGCCAAGAAAAAAAAAAGCAGAGAGAGAGAGAGAGAGAGAGTCCTGCAACAGCTTTGACAATAAATAGTCTTGTCAACAAAGCATGACAGAACAGAATTCAGATGAATTGCGCTGAACTGGGACTGGGTTCATGGCCGCTTTGCGAAGTGCAAATTTGTCCACCGCTGACTAGTACACGCTCTCCGCCGATAAAACTTTTAAAGCTAGACATTACGAGGCCGTTAAACATTTCTTAGCGAAGTCATTAGCAGCTTAGCGGCGTGTTGTACTGCGTCGGGGCGCGTCGCTGGAGACTGCGCTTCGTGTGTGATTGATGAGTCTCCACCGGTTGCGCACCACAAGCTCAGGGTTTCCCCCGTGTCAGCTACTGCTCACGCCCTCGACTCTGCACCACTCTCTCTATTCAGCACTTAACAAGCGTCCAAACTCCTTAGCTCAGCTCTCCCCCAGCCGCCGGTGCCTTACTGCAAACGCGCACTAACTGTTAGCCACTAAAGCAAGAACAGGGGACGTCTGGCGCGTTAGTAGCACATCGCCGCAGCTTTGCAGAGTGGCGCTGATGGTGCTGATGGTTTTGTATGGACACACGCCACCTTCGTCAGTAGAAATGACTAACTTGTGCTGTGTCGCGGCTGCGATGGCGCTAAATGAGTCATTAGCGCAGGGCACCGGGGAGCCATGCGCCATTCCTCATGCGCTCTTTGCACTACAAAACACCTGGCTAATGCTGGGGCCACACTGCCAAATCACACGCGCTGATGGCTGTTCCTACTGTGGCAAACACTTTCTTTCAGCTCATTTACACTACTGAGGAAACAAGGCTATATGGAGAGATCCCTTAGATTTTAATGTTGTGAAGAAAAAAGTCACATGATTAAGATCCCAATTACAGTTGCTGGGACTGAGCATATATTTTGGGGTGTCGCAGTTTTAACTGTATTTGGTTGAATGATCCAGTTATGTCTGAAGCCATGTTTTTTGGGTTGTTTTTTTTTTTGTTTGTTTGTTTTGTTTTGTTTTTTTGCTTTTGTTAGATTTCATGGAGAAACCACATTATGCCATAGACAAGTAAAATTAATAGTTTAATGTCCAGTGTATTACACATAAAAAACCCCATAAAACTTCAAAGTGCAAAATATATGTGTGCTTTGCTTCGAGGAGAAACTCCAGAGTGTGCATCTGACAGTTTACAGCCACTCCATTGTAGGACTGTCAGAACTTATGTGTTTAATTTAGTGAATACTTCAGAGGGTGGGGGTGGTGATTATTGGGGGGAGGGTGTGTGTGTGTGTGTGTGTGTGTGTGTGTGTGTGTGTGTGTGTGTGTGAGAGAGAGAGAGAGAGAGAGAGAGACACAGCTGGAGGAAAGAACATAGAACATGTGGCCCCAGAGAGACAGGACAGGATTTCTAGCTATGGACTGAAATCTCAGTCTGGTACTGAACCAAAGTGACGATTATGGTGTCATAGTCACAAGGGTGCGATGCAGATGCATGGGAGATGGGAATGATGCAGAAAGAGAGAGAGAGAGAGAGAGAGAGAGAGAGAGAGAGAGAGAGGTGGTGCATGGTAGCCCCCTGCCTTTTTGTTACACCATGGCACATAAACCAATCAGAGCGTTTCATTACTCCAGCAGGCTTGGGGGAGTCTTATTAAAATCCACGTAAGGTTCATTAGATATGAAGCATTGTTGAGGTAAGTGCACCATCAACAACAACTCTGCCCAGGGCCTGGCTGAGCTACACACAGACCCCACGTGTCAGATTTCTCCCCATCCAAGTGTACTTGAAGCGCGTGCACAAAATACTAATGCCAAGTAGTGTCCAAAATACACCCTTAACACCTCGGCAGTGTTTTGGTGAACTCTGTACTGCAGATCTTCGTCGCAAGCGCGTCACTTCCTAACTCCCTTACACCCTTGCTTGCCACTGACGTTCGACTGTCGATTTCTCACCGGCCTGCTTTCCCGTTCCGCTCCAGCTTCAAGGACAGCATGGAGAAGTCCTCCTACTCCGACTGGCTCATTAACAACAGCATAGCTGAGCTGGTTGCCTCCACAGGCCTGCCTGTCAACATCAGCGACGCCTACCAGGACCCGCGCTTTGATGCCGAGGTATGCCGCCCGCCCGCCGAGCAGACCGTCTCACATGGAGGTCCATTCTCATTATGAGCTCTTATACAGGCCAGTCTCTTTTACAGGCTACGGGAGACATAAACGTGACACTTTAGAAAAGCAAAGCAACCGTAGAGGACTTGAACACAGCAGAGTTCATATGTGACCACACTGGATCAAATCGGTGTTGGAATCAAGTATCCTGCTGGAATACTCTTTGGAGTATAATTTTTATAATATTTTTTTTTATAATTACTATAAGCCAGTGTAGGTGTTCCTCAGCACCTCATCTCAGAAGGTTCAGTAATTGAATGATGCAGCTGACATAAAGTTTGGTTCCTGCTATAAATATCACATCTTAAGAAATGTTACCATAACAATTATGGAAATACGCACATGACGCTGCCATGTGCTCCGGCATCTGGTTTACTTATTTAAAGGAGTTTGTCTTTGGCTGAGACTCTTTCTCCATTTTTCCATTTCAAGTATCGATGCTCGTGCCACTGTATGGTTTTTTTTTTTTGGCAAACGTGCTGCGCTGTGTGTCGCGCGCATCCTACAGAAGGGAGGCCGCACGTCTCTTTCTGTGGGTCAAGCTGCGGATACTGGGGGTCAGGTGGTGCTGAGTGAGACTCCCTCTCTGCCTCTGTTTGCTCTAGGCAGACCAGTTCTCTGGCTTCCACATCCGTTCAGTGTTGTGTGTGCCCATCTGGAACAGCACCCATCAAATCATCGGTGAGTTCACTAATACAAAGCCACTTCCCTCCTATGCGTTGAACTGTCAGAAACTACCATTTCTAACCTTGGAGTGTATCTATTTCTTACTTTCCGTAGCATGCTTTTTAAAATGGTGCCTGTGCAGCGCGCGCGTGTGTGTGCGTGTGTGTGTGTGTGTGTGCGTGTGTGTGCGTGTGCTTATATGTGTTTGCATGTGTGTGTCTCTTTGTATGTATGTGTATTACAGTGAAAGTAAAAGGAGAAATTGATTTCAGCCCCTTTCAGATCTGAGAACAAGATCCCCTCAGCAGTTTCTCTTTAGTCCTAGTATGTGTGATTGCGTGCATGTGTGTGGGTGGCTTTTTTGACTAATATATGTGAGGGCAACAGACTTTGTCTATATATGTGAGCTCTTGTGTCAGTAGTATGTGTGTATATGAGTGCGTGCGTGTGTGTCTGTGTGTGAAAAAGAGCGAGACAGAGAGCCTGCGTGCTTGTGAAGGTCGTGCAGCATGTGTGGGGGTATCTATGTGTGGGTGGACTCTATCAGGAAACAGACTGAACGCCATAACTGCACAACAGCAAGTGGAGGTGCAGTACAGAGTCAAGGATGCGTTCATTCAAAGGGATGATCTCTCTCTCTCTCGTTCACTCCCCCTCCCCCCACTGCAGAAAGTTTAACACAAACCCTCAGAATATTTCTGCTTAAACAAAGGGTAGGGAAGAGTCTGACTCCACATAAATAAACTGCACAAATCCTAAAGGAATGAGGAAATTCAGCCAAAGAGGCAGAGTTTTGCCAAAGCCCTGGTCAGTCTTAGGTTTGCCTTAAGCGGAATCTGGGCCATAACAGAATGGCTGAATATGTCTATGTGAGCGTAATCCCTCATCCTCTATAAAAATGAATTTCTTAAGTAGCAGCTGGACTCATTTCTTTTGCGAGCTCTTTAAAAGCGAGGGTCGTTAGGAGCACCCTGACCTCTCTCATTCTGGAAGTTCAGAGGTCACAAACACAAAGCAACCAGAGATTCTTCCTCCTCAGCTCTGTTCCTAACCATACTACAAACCCACCATGACAGAAGACAATACGTAGACAGTATACACACATGCGTGCACGCGCGCATGCACACACACACACACACACACACACACACATACACATATACACACACACACACACACACACACACACACACACACATATATACACACACACACACACACACTTCCTGTATCTGCACATTCCTTTCTCTCATTTCTCTGTCTACAAAGACGTGTTTATCTCTTGCTTTCCCAGACGTTTCAGCAACATTTGAGTGATGGACTGTGTTCACTAATTAGGGCTGTAACTTTCCCCCCTGATTACTGCACAGTTTCATTTTCTTTCTTGATTTATGGCCTCATAAATTCTTAATCTTCTCTAATTGGACTGTTATACCTACTAACCTATATAGGTCTGTTCTTTCCATTCAGAATAACTTTAGGTTGAGTATCAGATTCATTCATTTATCCTTTCCTTGATATTTATTGTTATTATTTTTTAATTATTGCAATTAAAATGTCTTTGTACTGCACTTCAATGTTTTGGGAATTCCCTGTTAAATTCTGTGCATACCACTTTGCAGGAAGTTCGAGCCAATGACCAGTATACAGTACAGTAGGGGCCGTATCTCTGTAGCAGCACAGTTATATTTTTCCAGAGCAACAGCTCCGCAGAGTTAGAACAGGCTTTCGTACGGTGTAGTATCTCCAGCAGGGCTGCGTCTAGAGTAGTAGATCTAGAGTGGCAGAGTGGCAGATCTATGCATGTTTCTTCTCTAAAGTAGTAACTGTGAGGCTGTGTCTCTAGAGAAGTAGCTGCAAGCCAGTGTCTCTACCGCGGTGGAGACGTACCTGTCGAAGAGCAGAGGTAGCACTGAATCTCCCAAGCGGCTCTGCACTCTACTTATGAATAAACATAATGAAGGGATGTGTGGGAGGGAGAATGGGGGGTGGGGGGTGGTCGATAAAAGCTCAAACCAGCTTTAATTGCCCCCCGGCATTATACTTCTGAGAAAGGGAGAGGGAGAGAGAGAAGGGGGGGGTTTGACTCCTTTATTGAAACAGATGTACTGGTCGGCTTATTTAAACTACAAACGACACCGTAATAATAACAATACATTTCTCATTCTATATGGGCAACAGTATGAAGAAGGTGTGAGACAGGAAGTCAGAGACAGGCTGCATGCTCTGTGTGTGAGACAGTAAGTATAGGGCTGTACATTCTCTGTGTTGCAGGTGTAGCTCAGGTTCTGAACAGACTGGACGGGAAACCGTTTGATGATGCAGACCAGAGACTGTTTGAGGTATGACGTATGTATCCAGTTGGGATGCTTTTCAGATTCACGCTGTGCATATGTGAGTATATATTAACTTTTCACTCTTTCAGTGTTCACTGTTTTAGTGTGCGTCTCTCCTTCTGTTACAGGCGTTTGTGATATTTTGTGGGCTTGGGATCAATAACACTATAATGTACGATCAGGTGAAGAAATCTTGGGCCAAGCAGTCTGTTGCACTGGATGTAAGTCTTTCCTGAAAAGTTCACAAGCAAACGCGTGCGCGTGTGCGTATGCGCGTGTGCGTATGCGCGTGTGCGTATGTGTGTGTGCGTATGTGCGTGTATGTTTGCGTGTATGTTTGCGTGTGCGTGTGCGTGTGTGTGTGTGTGTGTGCAGAATGGGTACTCTTGATTGGTGAGATGTTGCGAATGGCAGCCATGACTCATGGCAGACTCTGGGGGGCAGCGTCCTCTCTGCTCCTGGCTCCCCCTTCATTGGTTTGTTCTCGCCTCCATCCTTCTCTCGTTCTCTCTCTCCTTTCCCGTCTCTGCACTCGTTTCAGTTTCCTCCAACTCTCCCTTTCCTCTTGCGCATTCTGCACGCTGTCTGTGCCATCACAGTTTGTCTTTTTGTAGTTCTCTCATTCGATCTTCACCTCCTCATCCTGCAGTCGTAGGTCATTCTGTATTGCTCTGTCTGTGGCTAGTAATGTAACTCCCTGCACTCCTTTGTCTGTCTGTGTTTCAGTCTGTGAGCAACTGGACAGTGGCATGTTTGTTTGTTTGTTTGTTTGCTTGTTTGTTGTTGTTGTTTTGGCTCTTCATGTGGGATTTGAAATGAAACCATAAGTGACCATAAGATTAAACTGTTGAAAGTCAGTTTTAAAAATATTTACATCTTCAATATATTGGGTAGACCATATAGGAATCACAAACCTTTTTAGGGGACAAAGAATAATTGGCTAAATTAACATAATCTCAAATTAAATAATGTCTAGTAATGTCTAATTTTTATTATAAGTCTATGCAGTCAGATTCGCAATTAGAATTGCAGTCAATTAAAGCATTTTCAACTTCAACCCTATAATCACTCAGGCAACAGTGCTAAAGAAGAGGTAAAACAAGTCAAACTGAGTCACTGTCCAGCTTCCTATGGACTGTACTGTATCCTTTCTTTCAGTTCTGAAACTATAATACACTGGTTATCTACATCTTATCTACGCAATCATCATATCTATACTAAAGCTTCAAGTGAGCAGAGTGCCTGTATATTGTAACAAAAGCACAGAACCTTCCATACAATAGAGGCCTTCTGTGTGTTAATGCAAGATGATCCCATTAGTCTGTATGTATTTATTGAACACAGACCAGCCTGTGGGGTGGTCAGTGCTCTGTGTTCATATACGGTTTTCTGCTTACATCCATAAACTATTATGGTGTGGATAACACATAAACTGTGTATGTAGTGTTTATTGCCTTGGTGTTATATATATACAGTATTAGATACTTTAAAGAGGAACACAACGGCACTGGTTCTGCATTGTTAAAGCATTTTTTCCCCTTCAGATTGTGTGTGTGTGTGTGTGTGTGTGTGTGTGTGTGTGTGTGTGTGTGTGTGTGTGCACGTGTGTAGAAGGTGCTATAGATTATATGAGTATAGAGATATATAACCCTTGGCAATACTGAATAAACATGAGCAAGCTTGATCAAATAAGGATGTGAGAGAGTAGGAACTGGAGTTTATTACACACACACACACACACACACACACACACACACACACACACACAATATGTCTTGATCCTGTGAGCAATAAGGAAGAGAGCAAGCGGAGTGTGCCACTTTATTATCTGGTCCTGTGCACAAAGATAGGGACTTTGATGCTGTGTGTGTGTGTGAACACTTGCCAGCAGAACAAGGTGCTGTAATGGAGTGGGCTTTGCTCTGAGAATAGATGATGCTTTATGTTTACAGCACCAGTATCACTGGAATAAAATGTGTTGTTTTCAGAAAGCACATGATTTGTGTGAAAGCTTCTGTTAAAGTAGTGTTTCAGCATCCACAGACACTTTTAACAAAAGCAATGTAATATGGGTAATACTCCAGTGGTGAGAAAACTATGGATGTATTTCATTATAGATGGAATTCATTATGAATGGTTCCTAATATGTCAGCTGACCTTTCTGCAATTCATACTAATAAAATGAGAAGTGTTATTAAAAAAACAGATTTTTTTATATCTATATCTAATATGATTTTTAAGGAAAAAAATATAAAAACTCTTATTTATGGTAACCATTACCACCTCTGTAAGGGTCTTAACTCTTTCCCTTGAAAACCAACCAACCGTCCTTGGCTAGAACATCTAGGAGGCCGCAGTTTATTATAGCAGGACCACAAATCAGAAATACACTCAGGTGCATTACTGTAGTCCAGACATGGACACACAGAAGGATATATGATTTCAAAATCTTAAAAGAATATGACTCGTCTAGCACTCTTATACAGAGAAAGCCGCCTGAGCAAGGCTTTTGGTGGACATAAAGAAATTCAAATGGATCAAATTTTCTAGAAAACGTTTTGACCTTAAATGGCATAGGACCAAGAACTAAACTTCCTGTAATTCCCCAGATATAAAGGCAAGACCAACTGCACGGACTTTGGATTATTTTCATTCATCTCAAGGAACTTGCAAGATGTCCAGTCGTTAATGGCTACATCAGCCACAGTTTCCCCCTCGTGCGCTCACGGTTCCCATGAAGCCATCACCGTGTGTCTTTGTTTCCTGTCTCTGCCATGTCACATGTCTTCTCCTTGTCTCCATGTTATGTTAGTTGTGGTTATTATTTTTTACTGGTTGGTGGTGTTGTCTGTCTTTTGAGTTTTCTTTTGTTGTTCTTCCTAGTTTGTTCTTGCTATCTTTGCCCTAGTTTCTAGCCTGACCGTCGGTATTACGGCCATTGGTATAATGACTATGGATTCTTGGATTTCCCTAAATACACAGTCTCCTGCCACCTCTCATCACACTCAAAAACAGTTCAAATTATGCACAAAAGCCCCACAGGAACAATAGAGTGAAAATGTAATAGGGCCAAAAACAGACCCTTGAGGCCTCCACAGGTGAGAGCAGTGATGGAGGATTAGAGGTTGTTTAGAGTCTCCGACATCACTAATAACAAGTGTGTTCTTCACGGTGCCACTTGTATTAGAGGCTGCACTGATATCTGGCAACAATAAAATAAAGACCTCTCGGGAGTTGGTTTATGTTAGAAGGCATTTAGTACCTGTGTGTAGTCAGGCAGGTCAGAATGAAGCTCAACAATGCTTGGGACACTCCAGTTGCCTTCTGTTCAGGAGGTGATTGTCATAGATGTTCACACGCATTCACTGATCTCTGTTCTTTAAACCATCTCCATCGTGCATGTAGTTTAATGTCATTATTTCTTTATTTAATGTCATGAAGATTTCTTTTAGGAGCCATTCATACAGAAATGAAGACAATTTCAGAGAGTTCACAAACGTTTCTTCTCACAAATGGAATCAGGAAGCACTTTGATTTGAAAAACAGTCAGGTACTGGAGTAGAAATACCATGACACTCTCTCTCTCTCTCTCTCTCTCTCTCTCTCTCTCTCTCTCTCTCTCTCTCTCTCTCTCTGCAGGTGCTGTCATATCATGCCACCTGCTCCAAGACAGAGGTGGACAAGTTTAAGGTAAAGCATAATGTGATCAGACGGAGACAAGCCAGATTTTTCCAGGAAATTCGGAATAAATGAGCCGTCAGTGCCAGTGACAGTTCATTCACAGACAGATTAATGATGAAGTCTCTATGATTATTATGGTTGAAACACATTTATCAATAAACAAGGTATACAGTTGCAAATGTTTTCCTCTCCAAATTTGCTGATAAATTCTAAACCATTATGAACAAAAATGGCTTCCCTTTACTTTGAAGCTGATTGACTTTAATAATGTAAAGCTGGAAACAGGCAGTCCAACAATTCCAGTACACATACATTCACGTGGTTTTTGTTGTATACTACTTATTAATGATTAAGATAGTCAATATCTCATTATTTTTCTTGCATTACTGATACTGTCAGTGTAGAATTTTCAGTTAGTTCTCCAATGGGAAACAACACATCCATCATAAGATTTCTCCATGACAATTTCCTCTGGAATGCTTTGGTAAACACAAAAAAAACCAAAAAACAAACAAGTGAAAAACAAAAAACTTTTTTTTTCAGCAACATGCATCACTTTCTGTCTGTTCTAGAGACTAGCACTTTCCAAATAATTAACATTTTAGCATATTTTCTTGATCTCTCTATTTTCTCATATTCATTCTCATGTTCCCTCCCTCACACCCTCAAGTTACTTCATTTTGAACTCACACTTTATTAAAATAGTATTCCCATCCTTTATGCATTCATAATCCCATAGTACCACCTCACCAATAGCTTTATTATTGAGAAACTTACCCATCTTAAAAGCCTTGATGCATTTTTTAAAACTCACAATATATGTTAGAACATTTAGTATCAGGGTAAAACAAAGTTTGTAATCACCTTTATTCCAGGGCTCTGCCTAGGCATGACATTCCCACATGTCTCAGTGAGACATTCCCACGGGCTCTTACAAAAGCAGCTTTTGAAAGGGTCGGACGGTGTTTTGGCAGAGCGGGGTTTAGGCTGGCCTGGACTACTGCTCTGTCCTTTATGACATGGAACAGGAAAGATTTGCCTTCAGATACCTGAAGTGAAGTGCAGCCCTTGTTTAATATGTAATAGTCTTGAACATACAGTATAGTAGAAATATTAAAAAGTCTTTTTGAAGTTGAACTAGCTGTGAGCCCTCCCACTTCCAGTGTCTGTACTGTTATAATTAGATGTAGAATGAATGGTTATCTAAATTTAGCATCTTCAATGACGTCATCAAAACAACACCAAATTCCCTTGCCAGTGTTTTCTCATTAGCCTTTTTGTGTGTGTCTCTCTCTCTCTCTCTCTGTATTAGCTTTATAACTCTATCTATAGCCTCCTCATTAGTGGTTTATCTCAGTGCTGTTGGGCTGTAGGCTAATTGATGGAACAGCCATTGTGGAGTCAGAGACACGCTGAGGTGCGAGTGGCCAGTGAGGAGGTTCAGTGTGTGTTGTTCTTCCATTCACAAAATGTGTGAAGTAGAGAGAGAGTAAGGAGGAACAGGGACGTAGCGCAGCTCATCTCTGTTCCTCTGAGGACCCCCCCTTCCACGACCCCTGACCCCTGACCTCTGCCTGTGTCTGCATGTCTGTCTCTCTTCAGTGGTGCCTCACTCACTCTCTGCTTTGTCTGGCCCAGGAGAGCTATAACGCCCTCTGTGTCTTCTGTACAAACAGTCCATTTAAGATAAGGAGATTTGCATCGGCGCATTTTCTATTGAATTGCACCCACAAATCAGTTTGACTCAAGTTATATCCACCATGTCCTGCCTTTTCTGTTATTGACGTGATATTTCTTTTGTTATTGTTCTAAACAGATTTTACATCTGCTGTATACAAGGCAGCTCATGTTTTGCTTTTAAAAACAGTGCCATTTTCTAGGGAATACTTTTCAGGAGGCAAATCAAAAGCTTGGTTTTGAAGTCACATAAGATATTCGGATGTTTCCGGCTGGGTGTCGTCAAAAGCTGAAGAAAAGGTTTTTTTCCAAAGGTTCTTGCCAGAGATTATGTTTTGTGTGAAAGAGAGTGATTGACTACTCTCGGTTGTTTCATATTGTTCTTGCTTTCAGCTAAAAATCGTTACTCAAACTAAATTTTAATGCCAAATTAAAATTCTGTCTCCCTCTCTTTCAGGCTGCCAATATCCCTTTGGTGTGTGAGCTGGGCATTGATAAGATGTCCTTTGATGACTTCTCTCTGGATGTGGACGCCATGATAACTGCTGCCCTACGCATGTTTATGGAGCTCGGAATGGTGCAGAAATTTAAGATAGATTACGAGGTGACCCACGCAGACACACTTGTGTATTACTTCTACAGGAGGCCGTTCCCATTAGCCTCTGTATTATGATAGCATAACACTAAAATTATCCGGACGTCCAGCTCAATCCCAACCATAACATCAGTAACTAAATGGAAATCTTTTTAAAAAGGAAACCTTGGATCTTAGAGATAACTTTGTTTTGAAAAAAAAAAATGTTCCCGCTTATTTTACTCTGCATGGAGATTAAGGAAATTATACATATATGCACAAATAAATTTACATATATGCATAAATAAATTTACTGCAATGTGAGAAAAGACTTAGATAGGAACAGGACAGGACAACTCCAGAAATTTTGTCCTGAAAGTCTTTGAAAAGAATATGCACACACAGCTCTTATTCCCCTTCCTGGACTGCTGTTCAGCCTTTTCTTTCTGCTACTCACTAGCTGAAAAACACCAAGGTGAAAACCTCTCAAGCTGTATACACCTCTATCCATCCCTTCAATCCATCGACAAAAAATGTTGTGGGAGAAAACTGTCTCACATGGCCTTCTCCTCCTGTCCCACCTTCACCCTTCTCTAGACTCTGTGTAGGTGGCTGCTGACCGTTAGGAAGAACTATCGTATGGTTCTGTACCACAACTGGAGACACGCGTTTAACGTCTGCCAGTGCATGTTCTCGATGCTTACTGTGAGTCTCTCTCTCTCTCTCTCTCACACACACACATATAAACACACATCATGTGCACTTTACCTTGGACTCTGGGCTAAGGATATGAAACCCTGCATATGTGTGTGGGTGTGTGGATGTTTGGGGGTGTGAATGGGTGTGCACACTGAGCTGGCATTTCTAGACACCACTTACACAGTGATGAGTTTTTCAGAGAGCAGCTCTCCTCTCCAGAGGTCAGGTACAGGGTCTGCAGTGACCCACGCCATAACCCAGAATAGGTTTCAGGAAGAAAGCATGCAGTAGGAAACATGTGATGCTCCTGACGTCCTGATGCGAGTTACATTTCTCACAATAACCATACTCCAAAAAAAAAAGTTTTTTCTCTTTGATCAGTCAGGATGTTCTGCTCCATGCTGGATGGGATCTGGAACCAGTCCGTTTTTACCTGCTGGTTTCGTTCTTAGAGCATTTTTTTCAATGCTGTATTGTTTTTTTGTTTGTTTTTTTTTTATTCTGCAACACATGATGCGTTATGAACGCAGCAGTGAAATATAGCGTGCGCAACCCCAACGAAGTCCCTCAGTAAATGAACGTGGAGAAGGCTCCCAGTGCTCTGCAACGTGAAACTTGTGTGGGTAGAACTGTGGGGCGTTAGCACCAATTCCTCTGCCCAGATGAGGAAGATCCATGTTGTTGTGCCCTGGGCCACTGGACCACATAAATGTGTTGTTTGTTTCTGTGCGTGTGCATGCGTGTGTGTGTGTGTGCGTGGGTGTGTGTGACCGTGTGTGTGTGAGCATGTGAGAATGAGTTATTATGTGGAACTGCAATGCGATGTGTGTATCCCAGACGGCAGGCTTCCAAGAGACGCTGACGGAGCTGGAGACGCTGGCGCTCCTGGTGGGCTGTGTTTGCCATGACCTGGACCACAGAGGAACCAACAATGCCTTCCAAGCCAAGTGAGATACACAGCTGCTACAGTTACAGTGTAATGCCTTGTCCGCAACATGGAGCACTGATGTGTTACACCGTAATGAAACACCTAATCCTTCAGCACTGCATCCAAGTCTTGTTCTTGGGGATATTATAAGTATAATCCCTAAGATTAAATTACCAAAGTCAAAAACTCATGCCTAAGGCTAAACCCTGAAACTTAACATCACTCAGCCCAGTATTATACACTCACCAGTGGTGGGTAGGTGGGCATGTGTGTGTAGTTTGCTAAATATCTAGCTTTAGCAAAGAGAGCAAGACCTTGCCAAAGTGCTGTTGCATAAGAGAGAGAACTCTGGATAAGCATTCAGTAAAGACACCTAATGAGTCAGAGCAATCAGCAAACACCTAACTGAGTCAGAGCGATCAGTAAACACACCAAATGAGTCAGAGCAATCAGTAAACACCTAATTGAGTCAGAGCATTCAGTAAACACACCTAATGAATCAAAACATTCAGTAAACAAACCTAATGAATCAGAGCAATCAGGAAACACCTAACTGAGTCAGAGCGATCAGTAAACACACCAAATGAGTCAGAGCAATCAGTAAACACCTAATTGAGTCAGCATTCAGTAAACACACCTAATGAATCAGAACGTTCAGTAAACACATCTAATGAGTCAGAGCAATCAGCAAACACCTGAGACAGGGCGATCAGTAAACACACCTAATGAGTCAGAGCAATCGGTAAACACACCTGTGTCAGAGCAATCAGTAAGCATGCCCAACTGCACACTCAACTCTGTTCCATCTTGCAGACACTTGCCTGCTCTCAACTGCACTTATCGTATATCTCCCCTGGTGGCACCCCGTAAAAGCGCCTGGTCTGGGGCAGCACGAGTATATTAACATGCACCTCTCTCCCTCTGATCTCTCCGTTCCTCTCAGGACAGGCTCTGCTCTGTCTCTCCTCTACGGGACCTCAGCCACACTGGAACACCACCACTTCAACCACGCTGTCATGATACTGCAGAGTGAGGTAGGGTCACACGCGCGCACACACACACAGCGCAGATTGATGCGCTAATAAGACACGGGTGTCTTGCTTTAATAATGAAACTGATAGCTGACCGCAGTGCTGTCTTTGTGCAGCTCGCCTCTGAATCAGCATGGGATTAGAAAAGGCAACACAGCAGTGCAGGAATCAATATAATTATGGAAAATGAATTACTTTTAACGAGGACAGACAGGTGTGTCTCTATTTGTGCAAGTGGGTAATTAGAGGTGGGCTAGGTCATGGAGAAATGGCGCGAAAGAACGAGAGGGAGAGAGGGATGGATAAATGGGCTTTAAGAGAAGAAAGTGATTTCAAGTTGAATGCACTTTTCACACGACAATGTCTAGCAGCACATCTGCCAAACCAGATTAACCTGGTACATATTTTAATCTCTCGGGACTGCCATTTATTGTTGACCCTCCACTAGTAGCTACTGGAGTTAAGCATCCTTATAACAGTTTGGTTGGTCTCCTCATGATAATTTTGCAGTAGTGAGTAGACCAGATGGGAACCTTTATCTTCATTCAAACTGCTGCAGTGAAGATTGGACCCCTAGTGCTATTGCCACGTATGCTCTTTGACTCCTACATATCTCCTCTGATATGTTCTATAATGTATTTTAAATTGTATTTTGTCTTATGGCTCCATAGCAATTGTGTGCAAATTGGAAGAGATACACAGTAAATCTTTTGATTCATGTGTGCCGGCAAATCACGTTCTGGTATCCGTTGATATCCTGCCATTTTGTTGGCATTCATTTTCATGTTCAAAAAGAAAAAAATTGTTGGTGTTTATGAATGTTTGCTTGGATGTGCCTGACCTGGGACATGGGTCTGGGACCTTGGTTTCTTGGGCATGGATTAAGTCTAAATTGAAGTGAGTGATCAGCAATGGTTCACCATTAAAAAGTCCTTTTCAGTCTGGGTTTAGGTCTAATGTTGGACTGGGAAACTGGGCCATAAAGATTTAGAGCAATCAAGCAGCCAAAGTAATATGACATGGTGAGTCATCTTTATTGCTTTTTCTGTGTCTCAGTAGATGTTTTGTTTAGAGAGAGTGAGATGAGGCCTTCAGTCCACATTACCCACTCCACGGTTGTGCCATAATGGGCCTACAGATGTCCCCACTAGAAATTGTTCAGAAGTGCTTAAAGTGCACATCGTTTTATGTTTTACGAGAGACTCGAGCTACTTAGAAGACCAAAGACATTCAGAAGTTCCTTACTGCAGAGAAACTGAGGCAATGCTTTGTGCTGTGTGTCCCCTGTAAATGATTCATGTTTTTAACTCGGCTAGAAAAGATTAGTTTATTACAACAAAGGAATTGAGTGTATAATTAAGACTCAGTACTTGTGAGCAGTGTGTGTTAAACCATAACTGGAGCAGTGATATATGATCAAATCATACTAAACAATGACATCACCATAAATAGAGATGCAACAACATGGCTTGTCAAGCAGTGTCTTATTTATGCACAATATCTAGTTACTGACACACTAATTCAGATTATGCATTATGCAGTGTAAACACTATGCAAGTCCACCAGGATAGTGTCTACCAGTACAAGGCTGGTTTGTGCCCTACCATCTGTGTGTGTGTGTGTGTGTGTGTGTGTGTGTGTGTGTGTGTGTGTGTGTGTGTGTGTGTGTGTGTGTGTGTGTGTGTGTGTGTGTCTGCCTCCAGCAGTCATGCCACCTGCACAGGCTCTGCACCAATAGCTGGCCGTTCTGGTCCAACACTGTTGTTGTGGTGGAGGCAGTCTGGAGTCATAGTTTACACACACATCCTCAAGCAGACTACGAGTCTCCAGGAGCAGCCCAGGACAACCACCCATTCTAATTAAAACACAGTAAAATGCAGAGAAAAGTCACCGGTAGATTTGATCACCAGCACCAAGTGATCTGTTGCGGTTCTTCAGAAGCCGCTGATCATTGCTTGTGTCTCTTTCCAGGGACATAACATATTCTCCAACCTGTCGTCACGGGACTACGGAGACCTGATGCAGCTGCTGAAACAATCCATCCTGGCTACAGACCTTACACTGTATTTTGAGTGAGTGCTGCTGTGCCTAAAATGATGAACACACGCACACACACTGCAAAATCCTCTACATAAAGACTATAACATTTAATTTAATATTTTCTGCTCTCTTTTATACGTTTAAGAGCAACAGTGCCGTGAAGAATCAGAACAGGTTGTGTAAGATGTGATTGAGTTGGAATGTGGGGAATTTAATGTTTCTTGAGTCTCTACTGCCCCCTTGTGATTGCAGGGTGTACTGTTAAAAATGTTTGCACGCACAGGCTTCAAAAGCTATAATGGATTCTGGATCAAAGATAAACAAATGGCCTCAAAGATGCCGATGTCAGCGCACTGTAATCATGTGCATGTGGGAAATGTATCGCACGGGCAGAAATTAGCAGGAATTTCACCCATATCCAAGTGGTGAAACGTGAAGCTGCAGAAATGTCTTGAAGACACTTGCTCAGGAAAATGAAATGCATATAATAATAGAATTATTACATTATGAGCTACTACTCTACCCTGTCAGTGGATTAATAAAGGTAAACATAAATATGTATACATCATTTTTGTTTAGTTTCTAGATGGACTCTCCTAGATACACTGTGTGTTCTGTATACAATAAAACTATAGTAAAAATACTGTTTTTAAAAATTAAAATGAAATGCAGGTGGTGCCAGTCCACATTGCTGGTTTGCCAGAGATAACAGTGCCGTCATATATTTTAATGCCTGTGTACTTTTCACAGGAATAGAAGCAGTTTCTTTGAGCTGGTCAAAAAAGGAGAATACAACTGGAATGTGAAAGAGCACAGAGATATGTTCAGGTGAGTCCCTGACACCCGATTACACCCAGTAGGATTCTTTATAACACCTGTGCGCCCTAATGTTCACTATTACAGCTGGCACAGTTAATGGACGTGTGGTAACGATACGCAGTGCTGATGCAATTGCTCCATGTGTCTTAGGTCGATGTTGATGACGGCATGTGATTTGGGAGCTGTAACCAAGCCCTGGGAGACCTCTCACAAGGCAGGCGCCCAATCATTCATGTCATCTCTGACCTAGAACAATGTCAACTTTAGTAATGTAACCTCGGCTCGTCCACACACGCGTGTATGCCTGTGTGCACATGTGTGCATGTGTATGTCTGTTCGTACTCCTGCAGGTAGCTGAGCTGGTCACCAGCGAGTTCTTCGAGCAGGGAGACCGGGAGCGATCGGAGCTGAAGCTGACTCCCTCGGTGCGTGCCGCTCGCCCGGCTCCATGGCCGCAGACACATCTCCACGCAGAAAGTTCATTCACAACATTTGCGGAGCGTGAGGATGAGCGGCAGGGATGCAGTGCGTGGTCGTCTGTGACTGCTTTAACAGAATGCAGAGTCTCTCACACTGCGTGCGTGTGCACCTGTCACTATGGTCACTGAACAAAGCGCAGCCTTAATGAGGGCTTTTCACTCTTACCCAGAATCCCTAGCAAACACACAGGCACGTTTGCACAGACCACAGCAAAGCAAAAAGTCAAAAGCTTCTTTTTTGTCGATATTCTCAATCATGCTCTTTCTTAATTAGAAGCGAGAGGGGGCACGTTGGTGAATGAGACAGCGCTTCACACTCCAGGGCTTTGAAGCTTAGATGCTTTTGTGTGCTATCCGCCCACCCCCCAAACCCCACAAGAAATTATAGCCCCATGTGTAATCCGAGCCGGACACATTGCCTTTCTCTCTGAAGTGCGGCTAGCCTCAGGTTTAGTGCCACAGTAACGTCTTTAGTAACAGGCGCAGGGGCGTCCTGCGTTATATACTCAGTTACAGCGCCTTAGTCAGCGATGTATCTCACCGCCATAGCCTGCTTTTAGTGGTACCATGCTGTAAACACACACACACACACACACACACACACACACACACACACAAAACACTGAACTGAGCTGCTACCCTCAGAAACGGCACTTAATGAACACTGTTGAACTTTCTCTCCTATTCTCTCATTATACCCAAAACTCAGTGCACTAAGAAGAAAACTATGTAGAGAATGTACCAATCAAAAATGGAAAAACTTAAATCATAAGCAGCAATATTGCCAAATCCATTCTTAAACATATTCTTACTCATAAAATCAGCTTTCACCTGTCAGTAATAATGTTAGAAGTGAAGGGATTTGTTAAAGTCAGACTGTCATCTCATCTTTTCTGGCCTGCTGAGGCGCTTTGGCATGAGGTCCCTTATTTTGAAAAGAAGTACCATCTAGTGTCATCTAATGCTTGTAATCTTCGCTTGTATTACAGTTGGTACTGGAGTGAAACTATGGGGCAAAATCGCAGTGAACTACATTCTCACCTTGGGGTTGTACCTTGGCTCTGCATTGGCCAGCTAACGTTGCTGACTGTTACTTGTAGAAAGCAGTTTTAATGTGTGTGTTTTCCAGGCAATCTTTGACCGTAACCGGAAAGACGAACTTCCAAGTTTACAGCTGGAATGGATTGATGGTATCTGTGCTCCTCTGTACGAGGTAAAGATGTCCAACAACACATCGCCAGTGGACACACACATAGACACACGCATACACACACTTTCAAAAGCAAGGTGATGCCATCATAAAAAGAGACCTAACACACTGGAACACTGCCTTTTAACAAACGAGGAACGTATCTGGGAGTTGACATGCTCAGTGAGAAATTCGTTTTTTTTTCATTGATTTCTCCCCCCACTTTTATCATAGCAGTTTGAAAAGTAGCAGCTCCCAGTTCCACCGTGCATGACTCTCAGCAGCCTGTGATGACTGAGAGCGCACACTGCCTGCCATTACAAGTGTTCAGACTTGTGACGACACCTCACGGAGTGGGCCAGCCTTTGGCAAAGTCTTGTCTGAGCAGACGTGTGATTGGCTGTTGTGTGTGGGAGAGAGGGCCTTAGCTGCTCTAGTGTGAACGTAATTACATAAGAGTCTTTTGTCATGGAAGGCACAAGGAACAATGTGCATTCATCAGAAATGAAGGAGATGAGAAAATGGCCGAAAACTGTCATATGACAAGCACGCAAATGTTGATTGTTATTGTAATTTTAAACTCACGGGTCCGTTGTTGTTTGGTTTTTTGTTTTGTTTGTTTTTTGTTTTTTCCTTTTGTCATCTCAGTCTTCATACCAAGTAAAGACTGACATTATATATCACATGTACAAATTAGACAAATTAGCTGCAAGCCGGGAAACATAAACTACAGCAGAAATCCAGTAGCGTTAAAATAAATGGCGCCCCCTGCTGTAAGCAGTGGGAGATGCATTCCAGTTACCAATTAATCGTCACACAGCTCCGTGGGAACTTTACAAGAACAAAAATAGAGAGAGATAATGAGAGAGAGAGAGAGAGAGAGAGAGAGAGAGAGAGAGAGAGAGAGAGAGAGAGAGAGAGAATTCACAGAGTGCCCTAGTGCAGAAGCGATTGTGTTGTACATTTGTCTACTCTGAAGAGGTTGTTGGAGTGCTGCTGATCTTCCATTTTTTTCACAGCAGGGTTTACTGATGTGGTAATTTGAGTAGGGTAGCGCCAGGCAATTTACATTCTAATGTAGCTGCAAAATCATTCTTATTATAAAATAACAAAGTTGCTCTGTCCCTTTCATATTTGTTGTTAACACACCAACCACGAGTGGCATTATGTTATAATGTGTGCTCAAATATTCATAAAATGAAGATATTAAATGCATCTATAGCTTTCTGGGCTGCCGTCAGCCGTGACATACCAGTAATGAGGTTCGTTACTTACGTCATTTACGCTAGCACCACATATCATGTCTTTCATTTGGGGTTGATCAGAGCGCCACGCTCGTTAATCTAACGGGATTAAGTGCGGTGATTAATTTCACAGAGCGCGGGAGACGCTTCTGCTGCTCCACTCGTCCAAGCGTCAGCAGGAAGCCTCCGTCCCATCCCCCAGACTGCTGTGGTTCACCCCGCGGCCGTGAAGTAGAGGGAAAGCCTTGGCGCCTGCCTCCAGGGGTCTCTGGGGGCCATCAGGCCGCTGAACGTTCCTTCACAGCCAGTGACGCACCGTGACTTTTCTGTTACTGTTTTTGCAGTTTCCTAGCACTGGGAATGATGGCGTGCATGTAATGATGCGTGACTGGGAAGGCCAGCCTCTTCCCAATTACCCTGCTGCCGCTGTTTTTCATGTGTTCAGGTGCTTCTAAGTAGTCGGTGTTCACTCAGCCAGCACTCTAATGGTTCCTCAGTCATTATGGTCTGTCGGTCTGTCAGGGTTGACTCATTTCATAAGTGAAAAGCACAGTTTTTCGACTTCATGACTTGTCTTGAGTCTGAGTGCAGCAGCACTTGTGAAAAAGTTGACTGAGAATGCATCGTATTTCTATCTCTGTTTCGTAAATTCTTCTGCTGCCTCTAAACTAAGCTCAGATTTATAATAAACATGAAGTCAAAAAACAGGAGAGGATTCTGTCTATCCACCTAAAGACTGCAGCCATTTAATCAGTGTTGGGACCAGCAAGAGCAGGTAGTTCAGAGATGTAGTGGAGTGGAAGAAAATCCCTCATCTCTCTCTCTCTCTCTCTGTCTCTCTCTCTCTCTGTCTTCTCTCTCTGGCCTCTCCCAGTGATGTTGAATATTAATCTAATGTTACATAACTCCATCTTCAAAGCCAAGACCCCTCCCGCCCGTGTTGAGTAACTGTGCTGAATGCTAATGTGCAGCAGTCATAACTACAGGACTCCCTAACTTGCACTGAGAAAGAAAATAGCACTCATTCAACAAACACGTGTGTGCCTTAAGCAGTGCTGTAGGATAAACTGAATACAACCTGTTCTATGACTTGAACCTAAAAAAACCCTAACGTGACAGTTTGAAGATTTATTGAATGAATTAGTGAAAGAACAGACAAAGCAGTTACTGAACAAGGCCCATCCTATTTCTGAACCACTCAGTAACTAATATCAGTTACAGGTAGTAACGGGAAGCTAAAGACTGAATAACAGGCTGGTACGCAGGCAGCAGCTGAGAGACTCGGATCTCTACACAAAGCCCACCGGGGCTTAACCCTGCAGGGTGTGCCGGAGTCTCCGCCGGTCTAACGGGCCGGTCTAACGGGCCGGTCTAACGGGCCGTGGGCGTCTGCTGCCCTCCTGCCCAGCAGCCAGGCGAGACGCAACAGCAGTCGTGCGCGGGAACGCGGCTGCTCGTTTTTCTCTCTGCTCTTCGTGGTGCGCGAGCTCGCTGTGTCTGCTGAGGCTGGCGAGGAGCTAATGGTGACTGTTAGGCTCCAGTTAACCCCCCCTCACGTCTTTCGACGAGCCACTCAAATGGATTTCTCTCAGTTTCTCGGCGTTCTTCTCACAAGCAGCATGCCAAACCGAACAGGTTTGACTACGTAGCACATGTGCACACAAGATGCCCCCCCCCCCCCAACCACCTGTTCATTACAGAAAAGCACCATAACTGTGGAACACAGAATTGCATAATATAAGCTCGACTGCCCACAAAAATAAATAAATAAATAAAACAGCAGTCCACCCAAACTACCGAACAGTTGTTGGTGGGCTCGTTTGTGGCTGTGCTGCTTGCACAGCAGAGCCAAGCTGGCATGAGCCATGAGCCCTACATGGGTCTCTTGTGCATCTGCTGCAATGGACATCCAGCAATTTAAAGTCATATTAGAAGAAAGATCAGTCATAAAGCCAAATGAAGTCCTTTTACAGCCGTCGGAGATGAGCAGCCCTGGGCAGAGAGGGTTGTGAAGAAGACAGGAGACAGTGGGGTTATTACTGAGCACAGGCTGTTTAGACTCATTAATGCAGAGAACACTGACTGGGCTCTTAGAAAGACTGAATGGAGAAGCTGTTCTGATGACTGCATTGTGGTTGAAGGTGGCAATTTACATCATGCCTGCATTTGGTGTAAAATATATGAAAGAGCAGCTTGAGGTGAAATAGCGTAGTAATCTGTTGTATTTTCTACGTTTTTATGTCTTATTGGCAAACTGCTTCACTGGCATTAGCAAGGAGTAGTGTTTATTTTTTTAACCTGGAACAGAGACAGACAATATTTTTGCTTATGTGTTTTGCTTCGACTGCACACCTACTGTTAAAGCAGGCCGTTAATAACATTGTGGTGCTTCACCATAAGTACTATGTGAAAATGGTGGGATTTGTAATGCTGTCCTGTCTCGTGTATGTGTGCACTTGAGAATGAATATGTGAAAATTGTTGAAGTGTGTATTGTGAAGACAAGGCCTATGGAAATTGGGCTTAATTAATGCACTGTGTGGACTGGAGACAGCTTTGCAGTGTATGCTAAATACGTATTTCTGGCTAAGAGAAATGCAAAATGACAGAAAACACAACTGCCATAAAAACTCAATCACACCCACAGGCCTAGGTTCTGCTTACTTGCGAGCAAAGTAGTAAAGTCTCTTCCTGCCCGTCTCAGTGTTCCAAACTGATGTACACCTTCTTTGTCCAGACGCTGGTCAAGCTGAACCCTAAGCTGCAGCCGATGGTTGACATGATCCGGGCCAACCGAGTCAAATGGGACGAGCTCCACCAGAAGAGGCAGCGCAGCCAAGAGCAGGCCAACCCCGATGGCCCCTCCGTGGCCGGCTGCAGCTGTGCCAACCCCGACATTGGCACCAAGCCCGGGAGTTAGCCCTCCACGAGCACCTCACGACCTCTGCCCTCTGACCTGCAGGCCGAGCACAGCACTGTGCATGCGGGGAGTCTTGACTCGGCTGCGAGCTTCCAGCTGTGAGGCGCAAAGACGTGGAGCTTTGAGCTTACAGTGCCCCCCTTCAGGTTGCATGTATGAATTCTCGTCGCTCGGTGTGAGGATTTCAGACAGCCGGGACAGAGAGTTTCTGTTTGGCTGCGCACTGCGAGTCGTGCACGTTTATCTAGCGCCGGTTTTCCCACCCAGAGAACTCTCTCTGTTCTAGACTCAGGAAGAGGCAGCGTCTTTAAAGCTGGGATACTAACATAGATGCTGTTTTAACTGGCCTGTTGTGTTATCTAGCTCTGGCAGGGATGACTAGTAAGCATTGCCACTGTTACACAAGTATATTGTCGTAGTACCTTTTCTTAATGTTGCTTTGATCATGTTTAGTAGGAATATCTTTGTGTGTGTTTGGGGAGAGTGTTCCCTGTTTTGTACTGTACATATTGTGAAGTGCTGAGTTAGGGGTGAACTGCATACTACGAGTTTGGACGAAGGTGTGGGCTCTGTTTTCAGCTAATGTAATTACCAGATCAGGGGTTCGCTGAGCTTAATGGCTCATAGCAATGCTTGCAATGCAAATATAACAGTGCTGCTCTTTGTGCCTTTGTTTTAAAAAACAAAAACAAAAACAATTTCCATGAAAGATGCATGTGTTGTTCTTCCAGCTTCACAATGGTCTACGGTGTGTATCATTAAGAGCTGTGCAGCCGGTATGATGTCCTTCTGGATCCATGACGTTGCTGCTTCATTAAAGCTCCATATATTACCACAGAATATTTACCTGAGCAGGTTCATCTATATTCACACCTTCCCTTATCAAACTTGGTCCAAACATTAGTCATACTGTGTCGCGGTTCGGAATAAAACTTTGGTTAGTTTGGTTTGTACTAGGCTTTGTATTGTGTATTCTAAACTATAACCATTACTGTCGGGAGTTCAGTCCGATTCACGGAATCATGTGCCTTTTTGAAGATTAATAAACCACATACGAGCTATTCTTAGAGCTAAAACTAATTTAAAGTGAGGCATCAACACTGTTAAAATATATGTATTTTTTCCACTTAGTATAAGTCTGCTCTTTTGATGATAACATTCAGCCATGTGACATTATCAAACCAAGTGTTTGTAATTTGGAGACCCGAATCTATCGCCCATCATTACAGTGAACTCCACAACATTCGTGGCCACATAGACACAGCTCGTGGGGGAAAGAGTAGTGTTCTAAACATGAACTCTCCAAAACAACCATGCTTGAGCCCCAGACAAGAACAGCCCCTATAACAGACGTTTAAGGCTGCAGCTAATTCGCTCTGGCCCCTGTAGTCACTTCATTCCATGCTCCTCCATCCCAGAAGATGCGCTGATACCGACGTGCAGGTTGTGACCTACAGTGCAGCTAAATCCAGACCGACTGTTATTCCCTAATTCGGCAGCTGGACCGCCAAGCATCGCATCGAGAACGCCTTTACATGCTTTTGTACAATCGCTTTGACATAAATCTTAAGTGCACAGGATGATTCCGTAGCTGAGACCAGAACGTGTCCTGGACATATTAATCCTTCCTGAATAATCTGTTTTATCATAACAGTTATTTTTAAATCAGACACCCGTTTCCTTTGCGTGTAACTGCTTTATCTTTCCCTCGGTATCTGGTTACAGTCTGAAATCGTGTCGTTGCATTGTGATGCGTCGCAGCGCATTTTGTAGCATGGGCCTTCCTGTGGAAATGGAAAGGGAATGACACGCTCATTGAAAAAGGAGCAATTCTAACTGCATGGAAACTCTGGATGTAGCAATTAACATGCCGAGTTATTTACCTCTAATATTGGAAATTTACAAGTAATTTCATCAGTCTTTTGATTTAGTGTGCATGCATGGGTAACGGTATTGCACCATAGTGGAGGAAATTCTGTGTTTTTCTTTCTGTATGATTGTCACTTATTTTGTAAACGTGGCCTATGCTTTGAGTGATCAGCATTGGACGAGTTCTCCGCTGCACCGGGTAAACGCCCGGGCGGTCCGCTCTTACGTCTCCTTGGTTCAACCCTTTTTGCGTTTAGGGGACAGCAGAAACTGGAGATGTGTTTGAAGCATGTTATTTGGAAATGTGAATTGTTCTATTCGAATAAACGTGCTGCTAGTAAGTTTCGTGCCTGGTGAAAAAGCGTCGTTTGTGTAACTGTGGTTTGTTTTGCCCGAGTTACAGATTTTTAATGCGCTGCGACCTTGCTCAACACTGACCCCATGTGGACAAACTTTACTGCAACGCAGAGCAAGTTAAACGGTATAGGTACGCGGGGGTCGGGTCCTAAACACACAACCCGAGCAGACCACTGTTAAACCTCCAGTGTGGTCTGTGTTCCTAGATGAGGAACCGGGGTAATGATTGACCACTGTCTACAAATCACCAATCACCATGACCTTGCGCAGAATGTGTGTGTCCCGCGATCACAGAGCCCTTCACTTCACTTCAG
The DNA here is from genome assembly GCF_041902795.1 of Electrophorus electricus. Taxonomy (NCBI): domain Eukaryota; kingdom Metazoa; phylum Chordata; class Actinopteri; order Gymnotiformes; family Gymnotidae; genus Electrophorus; species Electrophorus electricus. The sequence continues at coordinate 37,733,100 of NC_137500.1, forward strand.
CTCCAGATGGAGTCTTTCAAGTCCTCGACACGCCGAGTGAAAACACATTCTACTACAGTCATTAGTAGTGCCGTCGTTACCTCTGCAATATTTATAAAGCTACAAAATGTTCCATAACGTGAGCCAGCACGTTTCTTGGTCCATCCCCCCCCCCCACACAAAGCCAAGGAAACATGCATCTTTTTAATGTTAATTTATTGCACAAACAGCATTGACAAAATGTACTCCAAATGTTAAACATGTTACCAAGGAAACTAGAGAATAACAAAAGGAGCATGGGAACATTGGCAGGTGAGTTCTGGTGACACAGCGCGAGCAGCTATTAATGAAACTGTTCAGAAAATGTTCGGGTGGACCGACCGAGGCCCGACATCTCCTTCATTTGACGTTTCACAGAGGACAAAAGCCTGCAGAGCAACACGGGGTCACCACCTCAAGTATTCCCGGGTCATAAATGATTACAGTCTCTGTGGGGAGCGCTGCGTACAGAACCCCCCAGGACGGACCTTCAGACGAACAGTGCTGACGTGTTCAAGAAACAAAACTGGCAATTTGACCTCACTAACTTTGCGTCACTAAGTCTAGCACTGCACAGCAGCGTGGTAACCATGGTTACCAAAGGCTTGGGTTTAGCTTGATGGTGAGAATGAAGCCAAATCACTGCTAAAGAGGATTCTGAACCAAAAAAAAGATTAAAAATCCTAGGCAAATCTTCCAAGACGACGAGGCTTGACCGTGCCGCGCCAGGAACTCGCGATGTGTTTGGAGAATGCTTTCATGATATGTTCAGACAGGCACCTTTTTAAAAGAGCAACTGAAAATCCACAAGTGTTCAACTTAACATCCAGGGCCAGGCTGGTCCTCACCATGGATGAGCATGAGTAGAAGATCAGGTTGTGTCACCAACATTGACACTCGGAGAACCCAATGGGATCGGCTCATTATTTTGCATACATAATTTTGAAAACAAACAAACAAACAAACAAAAAGAATATTAAATGATGGTGACTGACAGTCATATATATAAGCTTACATATGCATGTGCTCCTAATATACAGAATTTACAGGCGCATGTGTGCATACAGCCAAAGAAACCTGGCCTGTGATGGTTAGGAGTGAAAGGTTGAGTCTTTGGTAAAAACACGAGGAGAGGTTTCTCACACCTGTGCATGGAGACACTAATGAACCAAACTCCCTCCAAAAAGACACCGATGATGGGGAAGGACTAAGGAAATCACCTCACCGTGGCGCCAAAATTTTTTTTTTGTCAGCCTGCTTTTGCAGGGTAGAATTTAATAGTAACCGTGTTTCCTTCGGTGCACAATTATCAGAGGCACCTACTTGAAACAAACAAACAAAAATCTCAAGGAGCTAGACAAACTACAAGGAAATCCTGGCAAAACAGTTCAAGTTGACTGTCAGGAAAGACAAAGGATAGTTTGAGGGAATACGCTAGGAGATACAAATCACTGAAGAGACAGTAAACGTTTAAACTGAGTCACGACTCAAAATGGATGAAGGCAGGAGACGACACACCCAGAGAGAGACAAAAGGCACACTGCCTTAGAAAGGCACACTGCCTCAGAAAGCACGGGTCAGGCTTCTCTACAGCCGTGTCCCACAAACTACACAGGAACGCCCTTACGTTTAATATACATCAAGTTAAAGAAAACCGCATGAGATTGGTGGGAAATGAAAAATGATTTTTGGGGTGGGGGAGAAATGTGTATGTATATAAACATTGGAAAAGTATATGTATATAAACATATATATATAACCTGCTTTTCTTAGACAAACTTTCAGAGAGGCAATCCTCTGTAGCACCCTAAAGGGGTTGATGCTGAAACTATGGTAATACAAAAAAAAAAAAAAAAAAACTCAAAAAACAAGCAACCCTCACTTTTCAGAAGTTGCGTTTGAACAAACGGAGAGGGGTGCAGAGTTGAGGGGCCATGAAAGGCAGGCAGGGCTTGGGGTCCTGCAGAGTCCTGCAGAGTCCTGCAGCAGAGCTCTGGACGGGACTTGGATGTGACCGAGAGCTGAAAATATATGATGGCTTGTTTTGTATACGTAGAAATTAGTGTGTTAGGCTTTTGTTCCAGTGTGACTAGACGCTGTTAGAAAAATGGTGAGAACAAGGTTTCGAAAAGGCGTTACAGGAGGTTTCTGTTTCCGAATATGTTATTGGGATCCACGTACTCCTTCACAGACTGGAGCATACCGAGACCCACCGTGGAGACTGCTTCCCTCATCCACTCCTTCCGCAGTTTGCCCACTGAGAGAGAGAGAGAGAGAGAGAGGAGAGAGAGAGAGAGAGAGAGAGAGAGAAAGAGGGGGGGGGTTTCAGTGTGCATGGCTGGGTGGCAGACAGCAGCGAGACCATCAATCTTGTGCGAGCCAGAGAGAGCAGGAGAGTAAGCAGGGGGTGATGGATGTGTTGGGGGTGGAGGGGGCAGCAGAGAACGCTGCTGGAACGCTGGTGCAACGCTCCTGGAACGCTGCGAGATGTTTTGCATGCCGTAATTTATGGAGAGCAGCAGACTATCAAACTCATTAAGCTGCCAGTGTTCCCTACGGAGGAGCTCGCCATGCTCCACGCTCCGCCTACCAGCCTCACTCCTCTGCCGCCCCTGCCTGTCACCCGGCGCTCCTGATGCCTACTCGCACAAGAGGAGCTTTCTCTCCATGTGCAAAGCCCTGGTCGTCACTTCCCTGCCACTGTGCCACTGCTATTGTCGTTGCTTTTCACTTATTGTCACTGCTTTTCTTCATCTTGGGGGACAAAAAGCCCTAAACAACTGGCAGCAACCCTTTTATGAGATTGTGGACCTCAGAAGGTGCATTCTGATTACCATTCCAGACACATTTAACCTCGGGGCTCTGGCATGACTGACAAGCTAAAGGTCCTCATCTTACCTGACAATTGGCCATTATTTCAGAGAGGAGGGATTAAGGACAGGGACACAATACTACTGGTGACGCCCCATCCCTGACACTTATACATATGCAAATGTAAAGGGGGGAGGGGCTCATACTACAGGACAGACCGTTGTACCAGCCAACCAATCAGGGTCTCAAGAAACAAAGTAACCTGCTTGCTTAATCTACTTCCTCTCTCCCCCAGTCCATCCCTCTCTTCGCCTCCCCCCCTCCTTCGGTCGTCTATCCCTCGTTCCTCAGGGAGAGAAGGAGAAACAGAAGGTGGTGTGGCTGCATCATTGCCTCCATCACAGAGATAATTTACACATCTATCATGTCACTTTTTCAACATTCATTTTCTCTCTTACTGGTTACTATCCATCTCTCACAGCTATGACTATACAACCGAGGTGAGCAAAACTGCACTGTCACACACACACACACACAGGGGGAGAGGGATAGAGAGCGAGCGAGACCTGTAGTTCCAAAACTAGGTACATTCATTTATTTAGCATAATTACAAGTAAACTGTGTAAACCTCACAAGCTGCTATCCTGGGGTGATGAGGTCACTGCTGCTTTTGCAAGCCATCAGTGACTCATTCACCGCAACGGCTCACGCAGCCACTCCCCCAGTGCTATCATCATTGTGCCAGACACAAAATGTGCAAGTGGGATAAGGGTGGTTTGAAATGGTTATATTTGTGCTAGTACACATGGACAGAACTGCAGTAGTGTGTGTGTGTGTGTGTGTAGTCACAGGACTGATCTACAGTAAACACAGGTTGGTAAAGTGCATTTCCCCTGTGTGCCCTCCCACCTTGCTGGTCTACACTACATCTGTTTTTTTCTGTCACACACACACACACACACACACACCCCTCCATTTTTCACGCAGTGACTGTGGGCAGACAAAGCAGGCTGTCGGCAGCCAGATAGCATTGTGCTACTGCTATTAATCACAATTACACAGAACTGGTCACAAACACACTCACTCTCTCTCACTTATATACCCCTCCCCCATCAATGACACCACAGATGTAAACTCTTTCCTCTTAGCTACTACCTTTTTGTCAGCTGCCCTCCACAAACACACACATGGAAACAAAACACACCACCAACGCCAAAGTTTATTAACAATCTTTCTCCTTTGGCACCCTCTTCCTGCGCGGTCTGGCTGATATGAGTTTGATATCGTGTGTGCACACGTGTATGTGTGTGTGTGTGTGTGTGTGTGTGTGTGGACTGTGATTAATGCGTTTGGTGATGTATCACAGCAGACAGATAGTAATATAGATAAAGTTTCAGGCTAGGCGACCCTGTTTTGGCCGTGTGCCGCAAACTCTTATTTCAGAACTGTAACCTGCGTTCGTAAGGATTAACATCACATGCCTAATGTTCTCGTTCTAGACTCTTCGGGATGGCTTTGGCTCTTTTGAAAGCAATATTTTATAATTTACTAAAATAAGGCACACGTTTATGACAACATGCCATAAGACCGATCTGAACCTGAAACCTCCTCAACACTGACTCTATAATTCATTGCTAAACTGCTCAGGGAGTTTCAGTAGGAGGCGTTTTACAGTTCATAGAGGTCAGATCTCAAATTTACATTTTCGGCATTTGTCTTACATTTTTATCCAAAGCGACTTACAATTATGACTGAGTACAACTTGAGCAATTGAGGGTTAAGGGTCTTGCTCAGGGGCCCAACAGTGGCAACTTGGCAGTGGTGGGGCTTGAACCAACAACCTTCCGATTACATGTCAAGTACTTTAACCACTGCCAAATGACTGACAATGAAAAAGGGGTGGTGATTTTGCAGACATTACCTCCGTGGTGATGGGATAGGCTTCCCCCATTGGCTAGAATCTCCTCTCTGGCTTCATGCTGCACAAAGAAAGATGATGAAATGTCTCCAACACAACATTTCTCCTTACAGCTCTGAAGCGAGAATAGACATAGCTTTCCCTCCAAAACCAATTAAGCGGACTCTGCCTTTGACCGGCGTGCAGGTTTGATAAGAACACCACAAACCAAGTCATCTGCATTAGAACCGAAGTTCTGAGAAAGAATCACCTCCACTCGCTCGTAGACATGGAGTGGATCAGCGAGACCTCGATAATTGAAGGCAAAGTAGAAATACACGCAGGCCCCTGCATCGTAGGTCTGCGTTACCCTGGGACGTGGGGAGGAACAGGGCAGGAAGTCAACCAACCATCAAACAAACAAAGACAGTCCTCACATTTGACAGCCTCAGAAACCGGGAGGCATGTTTGAATAAGTTAAAGATACACACAAAACAAAATCAAATTAAAATCACCACCACCAGTGTTTGCCATCATTTCGAGTAAATGGAAGACAACTGATGTGGCCATTTTGTCAGAGTATTTAATGGCAGTAAGACTCGCCGGGTCCATTCTGATCCATCAGCCGGCACTGATGATGTGATGGATGAGAACCTCTCTCTGTCTCTGTGTGCGCATGCGCGTGCGCTTTAGGGTGGGAGCATCTGTCACTTTCAATCTCATCACATTCAAGTGATATTAAATGACCATCAGCCCCTGATGTAGTCTGGGACGACCACGTTATGAGCGATGCAAAACGCCTCCGCCTTTATACCCACGAGGGGCTGGGGGGCTCAAACGCGCGTGATGTGCTGTTTCTGTGGTCCACGGCAGCTCTATCTGAACACGCGTGTAGCGTGAGTGGTAGGGGTTGGATCAGGGGCCGCCGGGGTCACTCCAGGTTAACGCTTTAGGCCAGCACTGAAATTCCTCACCCTGACAGAGACTTTATACCGCTGTCTTTGATTCATGTCTTCATGTCTCTGGCTTCTGAATACAAGTAGAAAAGGTGGGGGGGGTGTGTGGGTGTGTGTGTGCGCGCACACATCGATAGGGGCACTGGCTTTTCCAGAGGTTAAATGACCACATCAATCATGTCCCACACAGTTGTACAGCACCAGACAGGAAATGAATGGCTGAGGCATAATCAAGTTCCAAACCTGATCTCTCCTTTGGCCTTCTTTCTTCTGTCTCTTTCTTTCTCTCTCGCTCCCTGCTCCCTTTCCTTCAAACCCCTTTATCTCACCCTCAGCCCTTTTCTCTCTCTGTCAGGGTCACTGTGAACGTGAGCAGTGTTGAGTTCACAGAGTTTCCAGTTTACAAGCATGCAGGCAAACTCCCGGCAGTTTAACTACAACGTCAAACGCCTGTGCAGTGCTGGAGTGGTTTAGCGCAGGGAGTTCGAGCCACGGCGGGCAGCCGGCCGTGCCTGGGGGTAGGGGAGGGTGTGCGTGGATGAGCGGGAGGCGTACCTGCATGTGGAAAATGGTGGGAACTGCACACCTCGCTCTTTACATTCTCTCACTATCCGCTCCTTTACGTTCCTGCACAGATCCAACACTCTGCAACAGACACAAATGCACGCACTCAATTTTACTGTCATACATGTAGTTATGTCCTTACTTCACCCAATTTGTATACTTTTGTTTCCATCAGTGATTTTTATATATATTAAACGGGAGATGCGATATCAGAGGCCAATATATTATTGGCCGATAAGGATAATTTTTAATTTATCATCAGTTTGATATTGGAATTTCAGCCAATAATGACAGCAAATTTTTTTCCAACACATTAAGCCTTCTGTTTAAAATTAGGACTATTTCACATATATAGTTTGAAATGTGTAACTCAAAGGTAATTAATAATATTGTTAACGGTCACAAGGTGCTAATCATCATTTTTCATAATTCAATATTGCTTCATCCCCGATATTTATTTTTAATTGCTCATTTTGAGGGGTTTGTTCTCCAATATTTAGCCATTGGTCAACCAAACAAAACCAGAATACAACACCCAAGTTAATATAGTACACAAATCTCAATTCTCACACCGTCCACCACTAAGGGTGACCCAGTCACCGGAGGAATAAAGCAGTGGAGAGAGGAGACGCACTGTTCCACCTCCACTATACATCTCCTTCTCCAACAACCACTCTGTCTCTGTTTGTCTCTCCTTGCCTTAACAACACCCCCCGAGCCCTTGGAAAAGTGCCGAGGGCTAGAAATGTGATTGGTCAATTTGGCAAAGGGGGTGGGCGCTGCTCCCCCTCTGCGCCTGCTGGGGAGCACTTGGGTTCGACACAATGAGGAGTCCGAAGGGGCAGCGCTGGGAGCAGCTGCCGGGCCCTCAGGGGCCGAGCAAGACGGGGAGTCCCTCGGAGCCTGGAAGAGGATCCCTCAACCCCATGGGAAAAAAAGGGTCCGAAAAACAGCAGCAGAAAAGACGAACCCAGTTCCTAAGTGACATCAGAGGAACGAGCTTGTCTCTCCAGGGCGCCAGTTAGAAGAGACGGACAGAAGTGTGAGCAGCTCTTACCTGTCCCAAGGCACCGACGTCTCAAAGGACTCTCCTATCACGTAGTAATCCATGCCCAGATCCTACACACAGACAGATCTGTTAAACACAGACGCCACAGAGGAGCATGGCACGGTATGAGCTGGACAGACCAATCAGACGCACCCGCAGGTACGCGATGACAAAGGTCAGCATGTACCCTCTCTGCCCGTTATCCTCCCCTGCAGCCAGGCCCCTGCAAAAAACACACACACACACACAAAAAAAAAACAGTTTCACCTACACATTAACAACTTCAATTAAACTATACAAATTAAGCGTTATGTCAAACTTAAAATGTTGACACTAGTCAAGGAATTTTGATTCAAAAAATACACCCCCCCCCACCACACACACACACACACACACACACACACACACACACACACACACACACACACACACACACACCCCACCTCCCCTAGCCAGTCAAGTGAATCAGTTCTCAGGTTCAGCCCTCCATCAATCATAATTATCATCTCATCAAACATTCATTTGCTACCCAAACTAATCAGCACGGCCTCGTTAAGGCTAAAATCACCGATCGATTTAGCCATTTCGCCACACAGATACACATTCAATTGAAACATCAATCAAATGCATCACCAGCCCACTGAAAAGGGCCCATGATGAATGTGGAAAGTTGAAAAGAAAACAGTTTGTGTCTTGGCCCAGAGTAATATAATGAATTAGAAAGGTCACAATTAGGGTTAAAGGTTATGACTCTGATGACCTGTAGTGATCTGCACTGGTTAAATAGTTACTCTGATTCCATGGAAGCAGCTGGCAGTATTGCACCACACACACAGATGCCACGCAAGCATGTGTGTGTATGTATGTATGTATGTATGTATGTATGTATGTATGTATGTATGGTGTGTGTGTGTGAGAGAGTATGTATGTATGTATGTATGTGAGTGTATGTATAAATGTGTGTGTGTGTGCGTGCGCGAGCGTGTGTGCGTGCGCGCGCGTGAATGTGTGTGTGCGCGCGCGAGAGTGTGTGTGAGTGCGTGTGCGTGCGTATGTGCATGTGTGCGTGAGTGTGTGTATGTGTGCGCGCGTGTGTATGTATGTATGTGTGTGCGTGTGTATGTATGTCTGAGTATGTATGTGTGTGCGCGTGTGTATGCGAGAGTGCGTGTGTATGTATGTGTGAGTATGTATGTGTGTGTGTGCGTGTGTATGTGTGTGAGATAATAGAGGACACACTAGGTGTGTGTAGATTAGTAAGGCATGTCAAGCCCTTGGCCAATGAGAAACCAAGAAACCATAGCAACTATGATACTACAGCACACAGTAGTTATACAGTATTAGATCTGCCTACACTTCACACACACACACACACACACACACACACACACACAGTATTACTACTATTCCAATTTAACAAAATCAAGAAATAAAAAAGAAGCATGATATTTACTTTCTGAAAAATGTATAGCTAGAGATCAAAACAGCACTAATCACTGCGGCAGTACAAACTGTCTTGTAGACAGACAGGCAGCGAGACGGGGCAGACAACTCCCACAGAGAAAGAAACAAAAGAACTGAACGCTGCCTTAAAGTGATCTATAGCGCGCACACACCCCAAAATCTGTCAGGAACTCTTCAACCTAGGGCCTAAGGACCTGCCCAGAACAGTCCGTCAGGAAACATTCTGCTGCCGGTGTGGGCGCGTTTCAGTTCAAGTTAGGCGGCTGGAGATCCTCACAGTCACTCATATTTTCTATGCACATTGCCCCACGTTAGTCCAAGTCTGTGGGGCCACGGGCAAGACTGCAATAAGGGATTTAGTCCGTGTGTTTAAAACAGACCTTACAAGACAGTGTTCGGAGCAACGAGAAGCTCTTACCCAAATTTGGCAGCAATGTCGTAAACCTGTTTCTCATGCTGCAGCACCTTCTCTCGATCGCCCTCAAACAGCAGAGTGGCCACGCACAGGTGGTGAGGTTCGAAACCTTTGAACTGGAGGACATGGACGTGGGAGAGGCTGAGTCAGCAGGCAAGGCTCCAGGCCGGGGCCGCTGCAGTAGCCCCGCCCCCGGCCGGTAGCCAAACAGGGGCGGCCGCAGTAGCCCCGCCCCCGGCCGGTAGCGGGGCCGGGTAAACAGTACTGACGTGCGTCCCTTACTTTAGTGATGTAGAATTTTTTCAGGCCGTCCAGAAATGACGTGAAGATGGAGGACACTTGAGGCTTCAACGCATGACCTGCAAGAGAAGAAAACACATCCACGAAATGTCAGCACGATATGAACCAAATGTATTCTAAAACAACCACCACCACCACCACCTTTCAATAGTCCTACACACCAGGCGTGAGCTTGCTCTCTCCCCAGCTGATTGATCTGCCATTTGAACAATAGCACTGTAACGAACGTGGGGGGTGGCTGCGTCGTACAAGGAGAACGGCAGTGGAAAATCACGCAAAACTACCCAATGACTCCGTTTGTCTCGCTTTCCTTCCGACACGAAGCACAGCCCACATGTGTGCCTGCACACCACAGGCACACGAGCACATGTGCACATGCAGGCATGCCCTCACCCTCCTGTGGCCTTTTTACTGTTTCCTGATCAAATATGACTGCAGAATCGGCAACTCAGTAGGCAGGACATGAAACCCGACGGCAGCAGGTGACGTCTCGCCTGCCGCAAAATGTCAAAATTCTATCAACACACAGCACCTCCACAACAGCAAATCACGGACGTCTGTGGGCTTGCGCGTACTGACCACGCTGCCTTCCTCCGTCATGTGACGCAGCGTGGGAAGCAGTTTGAAAAAAATTCGCCACTTGGCTTCACGAGTCTCAGGAGAAGCCTGTGCTTGTCTGAACATGTGACGGAAGAGGTCGCTAGCTGAATGGTGGGAACTGGCATCAACTTGGGGTAAAATGGAAATAGATTTGGGAAAAAAAGGAAAAAAAATTGGGCCTATATCTGTTCCTCTGCTGCCTGTTTGCTTTCTGGTCATACACGTGCCAAGCGTTTAGGTGCGAGTGGTGATTAAGACGACAGGAATTAAGGTAAACGCCTAACCTCTGTCTTAATACAGTACTAAAGTTCTTTTGTCTAGGCGGAGAACTGCACTGCTGGTGAAAATGTATGACTGCAAGAGAGCTAATGAGGTCCCCGGAGGCCTGCGGAACTTTCCCCAATCTGGCAACCACGCACAGATTCCTTCACGTCTCCAGATATAACGTCCTAAAACTTCGATACGCTGTGCGCTTGACTGTCGCCTGGGCCATTTGTCATCGCTCCTGAATCACGCTCGGATGCTCAGCTGGCGAGATAATGATCAATTTAACTTTTAGACGAGGAGGGCCTGCGTAGTTGAATTATATCACGCAAAATTAAACTGCTCGATGCACCAAAACAACACAGAGAGAATAAGATACAAGTAATTAAACAAAGTCTCGCACAGGCAGTGCAACTTTGTCTCCGTGGAGAGCGACAGGGCCAAGCGAATCCACCGAGTTCTTCAAGTAACGCGGACTGCGTTTCAGACGTCTTAACCTCTGCTTCTGTCAGTCACCAAATGGTTATTATTTCTTTTCCATTTATGCAAATAAAACTACCAAGAAGAGAGCTGAGTAACCCTACACCACCCCACCCCGTCTACTGGACAAGCGTTACGTGGTGAATACTGAGTACATATTGTGCAAGCATGCATCCGTTTCAACCTCTTTAACAGAAAAGCGCATCGCGGCTCTTTGGGAGCTTTGGATCGCTCCATTAGGGCCAGTATTTCTCCATCAGCCTTCCGCGGGGCGCTGTAACCGTCCCACGCCTGCCATAAAGCTCGCCTTCTTGGACCAAATTCCTAAAACGCACGTCTTTCAGACGCGCGTTTCTTCCCTGGGTCTAAGTAAGGACAGCGCAACTGAGACGACGCGTTATGAGGCACCAGTCGATTCGAGTTTCCTGCTGCCTGAGATGATTTATTTCCGTTTAATTTTCATTGATATTAGCAGGGACGCCAAGCTAAGATTAAGGCCCTGAACCACCAACTACAGTCATATAGGCACTATCCATCTTCCAATCAAAAGGCCAATTCAGAAAGATGTGGACAAAGAAGGCCTTTCCAAAGAACCTGGCTCATGCTACCGAGATAAGTACACATTCCAGGGTGGAAAATAATACCAAGGTCTGTAAGTAATGATTTGATATATGAAAAGAAGACCGCCAGACACAAATATATGGGAAAGCCAACGTTCATAACTTCAGGACATCTGTTAGAGTAACTGTGCTCTCCCAGTGCACTCGCCCTGAGCAGATAACAGCATTTGTTTCTCATTCACTTGTCCACTGGGGAAGAATCTTACCAAATTGAAACTGCTCGTTGTCCATCAGTCGAATAGAGGCAGGAGCACATCTCTGTAACAGGACGGCGAGAGAGAGAGAGAGAGAGAGAACTCAAAACACTGCACTGCTGTTTAGGGCCTGTGAATGCTCGCACTCAGGGGAGTGCTCTGAGCCGTTCTGCTGCAGCTCGCCGTCAGCGCAAAACCACGCCGAAGTGCCGTCTGCAGGAGGCCCAGAGAAACTCGCTGGCAAGCCTTGTGTGTCTAATTTACCCTTTTAATGTTTAGATCAATAGTGGCAGAAAGACAGAAGCTGTGCTTCCATCAAACAGCACAGCGAGGGCCTGTTCCGCCCTGAGAGCGCGCGCACGTTTGGGCCCTGCGACTCGCAGGTTCTGAACGCCGCGGTCAGTATCTTAATTGTCTGCGGTGCTCGGGGCAAATTTGCGCTTTCGTACGGAGGAGAGCTGCACAGAACAAGGACACGGCAGGCATACAGTCATCAATAACTGTCCCATCAGCCCCGGTCAGTGGGTAAGTAATGAGATCGACCCGGAGAGAGTGGGTCTGGGGCCGTTTTCCAAACCATGATCCTATAGGACATTAGTTGCACAATATAACAAGACCTTGTATTACAGACGGATTACAGCTAACGATGCTATTTACAATACAGGAATGGCTCTGGTGGGTATGTGATAATTGCCATTATTTATTTGTTTTAATATGGTTTGACAAGTCCCGTGTCAGCATAAACCCACGCGTAGGAGTCATCGGTGTGCAGCACGGCATCTCCGCAGCGGGAACGAGCACGAGCCAGGGGCACGGTGCTTAAAACGGAGGCGTCAGCCTGTCCTCACCTGTCTGGCTACCTCACGCAGGCACGACACGCCCTGCTGGAAGTTCGGGAAGACGATGGAGCCGTATTTTTGGTACTCAGGAAGAGGCCGGATCTTCATCGTGACCTCGGTCACCACACCCAAAGTGCCTGACAACAGAACACAAAACACACACACACACACACACTTTGTTAAACTCTTTAAAACCACTACAGTTCAAAGGTATTCCTCCTCTTTCCTTCCCCTCACACCGCTGGGAGGAAATAAACCCAGTGAGAACATGTGATGAACAAACTTGTGCATGCAGCAGCCAGGCATGCACCCAAGCAGACAGACCGCAACTCTCTCCCCAGCGTGTTCATGTTCATTTTGGCGATCCGGTTTCGTCTGAGGGCGGCGCGCCGGCGGCGGCTGTGCGTGATTTACCGGCTGCGGCCTGTCTGAAAAAAAGCAGCCCGGCATCAAAGGCAGCGGCGGGGCCCGCAGATGGGCCGGCAGGGCCCCTAAAACTCTAAGCGCTGCGTGATCTCCCCCCCCGAGGGCACTCAGGTCGTTTAGATGGGCACGGCCGGCTCTCTGCCCGCGGAAGCTTGTCTGCAGGGAGCAGCAGCAATAAATACTGGCTGAGAAGTTACAGCCAAGTTAAAACCCTCGAGAAGTTAAACCCTCGATTCAGGACGGAGACCAGCATGGTGTTCATTTGCCGCAAACACAAGATCACTGTACATGTACTGGCCAATCAACTGACTGAGAATACTACATTAGAATTAATATCAATCAAGTTAATGCAATTCCAGCTAATGCAAAACCTACTATAGGACTCCTGATTGGTCTAATCATATACAATACAAACACACACACCCACACAAAACATCAAGCATAAGTAAACAAATGACAGAAGTCTTTCAATTTTAAAATGTTATACTGATATCAAAACAGCACAGAGAGAGTTCTTCCAAAGAGAATCGTTTAGCGTTATCAACTGTGTCGCTTCAGATCCAGAGTCAGACAAGCACAGCGCCGCTGAGTTTCTGAAAACGCATCATGGCTCACTGTACGCCGCGCGACACTACCATATCTGTGGTGCGGCGTAAGACGCAGCCTTCACGCGGAGCCGAGCACGCGGAGCCGAGCACGCGGAGCCTCTGCTGATGGAGCCGTTTACGCCCACGCAGCCTTCACGCTCACGGCGCCGCGCGCTTACGGCGTCCTCGTCTGCGCCAGAAGACAGCGCACGCTCGCGAGCGTCGTCACGAAGGCGAACAACCGCTCTGCCAGCCCACCACAGACGAAAATGAACCGATCGCTTCGCATCTGAACACCTCAGTCATTGCTAAATCCATTAAGAAAATCCAGATGTCTTCTTAATAGGATTATAAACATTTATGAAAGACAGTTTATTTTATGAAAATTATCCCCGATACACACACACACATCTGAAAATGCTAACTCATTAAGCCCAAACAGTTCTCTGTCCATTTATCTCTTTTGAAGAACAAAAGAAACTTAACGCAGTCAAACCAAATGGCGACATATAATACTCTACGATTCAAGTCTGATCAGGAAAAAGAAACGGACCCAGCACGTCACATGGAACAAAAACAAGGGTTATAGATCCCCCGGTCACTTTAGAGGAAACACCACTTTACTTAAACTGCATTGTAGCTATACAGTCCAGATCTTGGTGGCGTGGATGACCCGAGTTAGCCAACTCGGCATCAACAGTTATAGCTGATCACGGGGCCGCTGGTGACCGGAACAAAGCATCTGAGCAAACACTGAATGGCGTCGGTGCTGGGGAATGTGAGGTCAACGGTCTGTCACTTGGATAATATCTGGCACAGGGGTAAAAGAGTAAAACAAAGGGCACCGTGCTTGCCAAAAGATGGGCTAGCTACGTATACAGAATTCCACATTTATAATGGCAAGTTAATAAATATAAGATACAAGATTATAAAATACTCAGTGAATGTAAACACTGTGAACGTATAGATATCTATAATGGTGTCTGCTGAGCGTCTATGGGTAACTGTTACACAGATTTCCTGTCGTACACACATGTAGGTGAAGGTGGCTGTTAAGTGCTGATTATCCAGAAGTTCTATCTGACCTTTCTTATGTCAGCAGCTCCAAGTGGCAGAGGCCAGTGGCTGTATTAGATCACGGCATGCTGCGCTCTAGTGGTTCAGTGCAGGACACGCACATCTACAAAGGCTTGTTTCTAAACCGGCTGCTCCGAGGATACGGAGCTCACATCTGAAAACCAGGAAGCAACCGTTCTTATCTTCTGCGCGAGATTCCACTTTAGCCTGGAGTGAGCAAGTGGAGGTGCACGCCAGAGTCACAGATGTACAGCACTCATTCACAGTCCCAAAGCCATTAGGATCCAAATGCATCCTGTGATACCAGTCACTCCATCTCCCAGGCAGAGCACCGGGAGCCTGTGCCTATGTGTGTGTGTGTGTGTATACACATGCGCCAGCAGATGTTGAATGTTGTAATGCCAACAGGGCCTGTATTTGTTAATAAGGGCTGGCATATGGTATCGGTGTTCTCAGAGGGCATTTACAAGGTCAGGATGTAGAAAAGGTTTCGAGGGATTTGTGCATGTGTGCTACATCTGTGATTCTCTCCCTCCACGCACGCACGCACGCAGCGCAGACACTAAAGGCTTTCTCTCGGGCTGTCGGGAGACAACAGCGAAACACTGATCGGGTGAAATGTTGGCACCAGGTGTGTGTAGTTGGCCAGGTGTGTTGGGGTCTTGGCTCCATAACCCCGTACCTTCAGAGCCCATAATGAAGTGGTGAATGTCGGGCCCCGTGGACATACGCGGACCCTGACAGCTCTTCTCAATCACACCGCGAGGGGTCACCATCTTTATATGCACCACCTAATAAAAATGAGAATTCACAAAAAAATTAATGAATTAAACTACTGGTCAGACTAGTGCCGCAAAGAACGCTTCAGAGTTAATATCAGCTTTACTGAAGAGATGACCGTTGCGTCAAAACCTAGGAAGTATTAGAAAGACATGTATGGAAGTGAACAGGACAGGACAGGAAGGGTTAACTGGGCCGACGGAGAGATGAACACACTAGCGTGTGTGCGTTTATGTGGGTCTGGTCACTTCTGTGAGCAGGGGCTGGGGGTGTGTGTGTGTGTGTGTGTGTGTGTGTGTGTGTGGACAGAAAGGGTAAAGGGTGTGTGTACCAAGTCTTCGATGTTGCCATAGATGTTCTTTTTCATGCCTGACGCGCGTGTAGCCACCCAGCCGCCGAGAGAGCTGAACTCCATGGAGTCTGGCTCATGACCAGTGCAGTACCCACTCTCATTCAACTGGGGAAATCACACGCACACACACAGACAGTTGTACATAGTTCCAGTTTTATTACCAAATTCCCCAGAAACACACTTCATAACAACTTGCCATCTGTGTACTCAAAATGTCCCACACACACCAACACACGTGAGTGTGTGATGAGCTTGTTAACATTTCTCCCCCCCCCGGCACACACACACGCACACTTCTACTTTATACTGAAAGCAACACTCATTTCTCTATATTGGATTAATGATGCCATCTGCTCCATGTGTGCTGTTAAAGGGGACGTTCACCTGAAACCACAGTGAACGTGTCTTGGATATTTTCCTTTTTCAAGGGTTTCTCCTAGGTCACTAACCTGTCTCTCTAGATCCTGGCCAATGATGCCAGCCTCCACATGTACCGTTAGGTTCTTCTCATCAATCCACAATATTCGGTTCTGCATTTTAAAAAAACAAACAAACAAAGTCAATTCTGAACCTCCCCCTCCTCTGGGTTAATTCAGGCAACATATACAGAGAAAAGGGGCAAGTGAGAGAGCGAGAGAGAGAGAGTGAGTTAGTGGGAAAGAGTTGCGTTATATGGTAACCCTGTCAGCACATATCAGTGTCTGTTGGCAACAGAGCAGAAAGCTTCCTGTCTGTCTGAATTACTGCCCTTAAACGCAGCCCCTGGTTTAGGCTCGGCCTGGTCGGAGTTAGAGAGCGCGTGAGACTACAGGAGAGGGGCAGGGCAAAGGAATCTCCTGCTGTCACATCCAGACTTCTGAACGCCCCAACAGCAGCCAAATGCCAGCAGGACGTCGGTCCAGACGATAACTACGAATCTGTTTGTTGCACGGGATTCTCGAATTCTCCATTAGCTTTAAGATGACTTGAAGCAAATCTCTGCATCATATTTTAGAAGCCTCCTGACGTTCTGATCGTGACAGGAATGGTTTTCATCACTGGGTTAAAAGTTAACTTTGGTTTTACTGCTCTATCCCACAATCCCCTGCCCGGGGTTAAGTGTTCTTCACATTACTGAACACTCTCAGCATGAACCCCACTCTCAGTCATCAATCAACTGTCTGAGCTCATAAAAACGCCATTCCCAACATCCGCTGCCTTTCATGTGCCACCCTCGTGACCTCGTGACCTCGCGACCCCCAACACAGGTCAGCGAGAGGGAGAGACAGACGGGGAGACGGAGAGAGTGGTGAATACAGAACCCACAGTTCTGCGTGAATAAATCAACGTGACACAGTTCTGGCAGGCATCATGCGAGCCTTAGTCAGGGCACTGACTGAACCTTTAATCATCCCTGTGTGTCTGTGAGGGAACGATGTGCCCACCATCTGAGAGGTGTCCAGAGAAACAACGGATCGAGTCTCCTCCAGGGGGCACTCTAGAGCACTGGACACACTCGTACCACCTGAGAGAGAGAGAGACAGAGTGCACATAATCAGGATTTGTATAGTGTATTAAGGGGAAAAAAAACAAAACAAGCTACCAGTTACTCAATATGAACCACATTTTCCATCACTGTGTGCTTCAGGTCAGCCCTCACCTCCATATGGCATCAAACACACATTGTACTTGCAGGCCAGCTCTACAATCTTCACCACGTCATTGTGACAGTCTGGAAGGAACACAAACTTGTTTCAGCATCTTAGTTCAAACACAACCAAACCCCAAGAAGTCTGCATTTTATTATTGAACCAGGTACGGGGAGAGTCTGCATTCATCTGTGAGAGTCTGGACAGCAAAACCGTGTGAACATGGAAGTACGAAGAGGAGGAGTCCTCCGTCTTCCCTCTTTCTCAGGAGGAGGGGTCAATGCTCTACAGCCAATAGGACGAGTGTTTGGGTAGGAGGGTAACCTACCACGTAGCTCCAATAGTGTGAACATACCTGCCTCTCTCCTTCATTACAGCTTGGAATGGAAAACTTTTTTTTTTTTTTTTTCCCCCCTTAGACGCACCTTTTTAAAACCGACCCCAACCGTCTAAGACAAGAAGGGAAGAACACGAAGAGACCGGGAAGTCTAGGTTTATGGGGGGGGCAGATCTCCAACAACACGGTCTGAGCAGCAGAGCCAGAACTGCCAGCGTCGGTAGTCTCGCAAGCCGACATGAGGTTCAATGTGAAGGGCTCGCCCTTTCGTGCTAATGGTATGTAGGTTCACCTCGAGTAAACATAACATTGCCAGACTATTCGGTATACTGTCTGGACGCAGTGACGTACAGAGACAAGGACAGAGAACAAGAAAGCAGGAAAGCAAGAGGAGGGAGACAGACGGAGAGAGAGAGACAAAATGAACACTGGGTCAAAGCAAAGGCCAGTCGTAGTGTAGTTGCGTGTCCGTGTGCGTGGGCAGGCGGTTGGGACTTGTGTACGGCGGTAATCTTTAGCTTACACTGCCAAACACCACCCGCTCCACTGAGCATCACAATGTACCGCATTCACAAAGGTTTAGAAAACTGTTTAGGAAGCACTCTGCTGTAAGGAGTGGGGAGTGTGTGTGTGTGTGTGTGTGTGTGTGTGTGGGGTTGGGGGGGGGGGGGGGGGGGGCTGTTCCCTCGACTATCGGGGGTTTGGCTAATTAAGCGTGAGCCAGTAGTCAGAGCTCATTTGCATAGTGAAATGGACCAGTTGTGGCTACGCCAATCTATGAGCAGTAACTCAGGCAACCAAAGTATTACCGGATCTCCCTCCTGACACATCTCATTAAAGCGGCAGCTCATGAATATTAATGAGCAGCCCACCTGCTGATGCAGCTAGCTGGAGAGTAACCCTTTAAAAAGTTACGCCTGCATGCACGCAGGAATATACATGCGTGCTGACATGCAACGACAGATCTGCTCAATTACACAAATGTTGTCCTTCTCTTAGACGCGTAACTCTCTAAGAGCACATATACAAATAGGTCCCTAGTTACTGCAGGAAATACAGCTGCTCTTTGTGCACTCTGTTTGAAATAAACCTTCCCTGACTGTCATCTGGCTTGTAAGTCAAAAGACAAGCAGTAAACAGGCGTCTGTGGCGGCTTCTAAAAGCCCTGCGCTAACTGTGTTGGTCCAGCTGGAGTGAGTAGGCAGGGGCAGCACTGCTTTAATTGGCTCACCAGAGACATGACACTAAAAAAAGAAGCCGTGCTGGTGCCCGATGCTTCCTTCTGCATGGGGAGTTTTCCCACAGGGACGTTTCTGGGCCAGGTGGGGGTCTTAGTCAGCAGGCACGCCGGAACCTTACAACGTGGAGCTTGAAGTGGCAGGGATAAGAGATGAACACGGACTTGCAGGAAATCGGATGGGGGTTTTTTGGACGGGGAGGGGTTCCAAATCACAGACACGCACGAGACGTATAACGTGAGGTCGGGTACGCCAAAACTGTGCCGAGCATCACACGTGCGTCACCATGTGAACGGTGCTGGTCTCCAAGCCGAGCGTGTTAGACATTTGCACCGTATGGTGGATGAGGGGTGGGAGCACGTTGGTGAAGGTCTGCTGGAGAGAGAGTGTGCTGCGCTCACACGCACGGCTGCACCCAGAGAATTCCAGACGCCTTCAGACCCTGGGAGAGATGAAAGGGGCCTGTGTGTGCCGGGAAGCTCGGGTAGGGTGGGCGGTAAAACGCGGAGCTCTCACACACACACACACACACACACACACACACACACACACACACACACACACACACACACACACACACACACACACACACACACACACACACACACACACACACGCTCGCCTGACAAGCCCAGATGCTGCAGGGCAAACCGAGCACTTTACAGCACCGTAAATTAACCTACTAATACTGGCAACCTGCAGAGGCTCGACGTAAAAGGCCGGAGACTGGACCGCCTCCGACACTTTAAATGTTTGCACTAAAGGAATATTCCAGCGCCAAAACATATTTTTTAGCATTTAGGTTAATTAAAAATGGTTCTGAAGTGTTTCAGTGTCAAACACTTGGTCGTAAAGCTAAAGACAGGACACATAACCTCCAGCACTTACACATGGCAGTTTAGATTCAGTTTCTACTATTTTTCCGAGCAGTTTAGCGACATCACATCCCCCAGGTTATTTTGTGAATCAATAATAGATATTTCAGCCATAATTAGAAAATCACAGCAAGCGTTACTGTAGCTTGACTCCTTTTCCCCGACGTCCGCCTCCTCTTGCAGCCGAAGTGCTCGGCTACAGGCGTGTCAAACACGACCATGGCACATTCTAACCTCACCTCAACACGTCCGACAACGAGGCAGAAATGTTTCCATACAGAGCAGATTTGACCCAGAGGATGGACTTGTAATAATGGAGACGTTATGCAGCTGGAAACGGAACGCCCACGCTGAACGTGAGCGCACGCACAGAAATGCCAGTCGGGCACGTAGAAGTAAGGTCATCTCAGGTAAACACTCAGTTACTGAAGCATTCTGATCCTTCAGATTTTAACAACACATGCTATTAATAACCTGTTACACTGCTACATTAGCAGTAACCTAGAGCGAAAATTTATCCATTTGACTCTAAAAATCACTGAACCAAACAAACTTAGTACAAACATTTAAAACTGCCCCAAGATAAACAGCCGTTTTGGGGGGTTTAGCACTGGAACATTCCTTAAACGCTGAGGCGAGAGCAACAGATTCTGTGGTGATGTTATGTTGCTGTCTTTGGGAATTGGTGCAGTGACAGAGCACCCGAGACTACAGCCTCTCTCAGGAGTTCAGGGAGGCAAGGCAGGGCGGCTCAGGTCCTGTTTGGACAAACCTCCCACAGAAGGTGAGGATGCTGACAAATTGTCACACACTAATGAAGCCTTAAATGCAGGCTGGGCCACCAACTGCCTCAAAGGAAAAAAGGTTGTGTTCCGCTGCTTTGCTGTTCTAGTGCGTGTGCTTTACTCTGGTGCCCCTTCTCTCCCCACATGGAACTGAAGCAGCTCACACGTTCCACAGTCTAAGCTCACTAGGGTGCTTTTACCAAGTATCCTCGTCAGGTGCATCAGTGCATCACAGCTGTTTTTAACTACAACATAAAGCCTAAAAACTGTTTGTTAGTTTAATTTGCAGTGTAGCTGCCTAACATTCAACACACACACACACACACACACACACACACACTCACTCGGCCAAACCACCAGGTCTGGTACTCTTCCAATCCTCCCCTCCCGGAGAGCGAAGATCTCATGCAGGCAGTGTCCTGTACGACGAGAGGGACACCATCAGCCTGTCACTCACCACACCAAGACTGGTCATTTAAACGCTACCTAAACTGTTAAGACATGATTTCATAGGAGTGCTGCTTCTGAGTTCTGAGCAAACACAACTACACCAGAGTCTCCGGTTCCTTACCGTGAGAACGGAACACTCGGCCCTCTGGGTCATGTGACGCGGCCACGCCCGCCACCTTCAGCTCCTCCACGAACGGCTCGACCAGGTTAGGGGGCGGGACTGCACTCACGTTCAAAGTGGGCTAGGAGGAAGGAGCGAGAGAGTTAAGACACGCCCCCCCCCCAAAAAACCACCCACAGCAGCAGGAGAGGGAGGTGGTGTGCAGGCTTACAGTAGCTGGGGTTTTGTGTTGTAGACTGGTCCCAAACGTGGCCTCAAACCAGTCCTTCAGACTGGGCAGGATCATGCCACTTAACCGGTACCTGGAACAGACACCAGCACAGGCAGCAGGACATAAATACACATACGGCCTGATGAAAAGACCTCTGTGAGAGATCCCTCACCCTGCCTCCCATTAGTGAGAGAAATAAGGCAAGATGCACAACTGTAAGTGGAGCTGAGGTCTGTGCTCAGTCCTTCTGCAGGTTACTCCCATATGCGCCTCCTACACTGGGTCACCAGCCAGTCTAATTTGCCCAGTGAACTAGTGTATTGCACTGTTAAAATAAAGCAGTTATCCTCAATGGAGCCACGTATCCATATCCTAAATTCCACGGACAAATCTGCCACCCTCCACGCTTCACTCCCCCAACTCTCCGTATTTTAACCTTCTCATGTTCTCTCCGCATCGAGTGGCGTGCAGTACAGTTACCGACCACTAGATGGCAGCGGCACACCACTAAACGCTGAACGCCGAGGCCGTGAGGGAAGGAGTACGAGGGAGGAGGATAAATTGTGTGGGTATATCGCTCACTAAAATTTCTAAGGCTCGTATGAATGCTGGACTTTGGTTTGCATGGCAAGATTCTTGGTTTAGGGCACAGTTTCACATGCTGCTAATAAGGATATTACATTAAAAATACCTTTTCAAAGTGGCTGTCTGTCCACTGCACTCAAACACATCGGCCCCATTTTGTGCAGTTGTGGTAATTTCTTGGTCTGGTAATCTAATGGTTGCACGTGTTTACTCACTGGTCTGCGTACTTACCTTTTGCCCGTGAATTCTCCTTGTCCTTTCTTGTTGAAGAGAAACCGCGAATCACTGTAACCCCAACCGTTCCATTTCATTATGTCTTGCCTGAAGAAAGAGGGAGAGGGAGTTAGGGAGAAGAGAGAGAGCAGCGTCACATTTATTTATTTTTCTTTTCGCTCTCCACACACACACACACACACACACACACACCTCTTCACTGTAACGTTTCTCATCTTGCAATGTTTAGACCGGTCTACATTGCTTTAAATGACTAAATAACCATGCTTGGTTTTCAGTGCAGTGTTGCCTTTGGTTAAATACTGACCTCTACCAAATAAGGACCCCCTTACTGTGCACCAGCCTACACAAGTGATAGGGTACCGTGCACAGGATGGAGACAAAACTGATATCAGTCCTGCCCTAAATAATCATGATGTCAGTCTGAAAAGATTTACCTGCTAATTTTAGCATCACCATACACAGCGTCTGCAACCATTTCAAAAGAGGAGCGCCACCTTAAACGAGGGGCTTCCGGAGAAAAGCGTCAACCATTACTACGGGGTGGGGGTGGATGCTGGTGTTGGTGAGTCTATCAACAGCAATCATCACACGGTTTAGAGTCTGTGATGTGATGTGATGTGATAACAAGCTACAGGAACTTCTGATGTACAGAAGCTACGGCTTCTTCCTGTCAGATTGAAACAAGAGAGAACACCTAAACCAAACCAACCAATAAACCATGGGATCGTCACATTCCTCCGAGTACGGCACGGTCATTCACCGAAAGAAGTGACTAGAAAGTAAAGGTCAACTCTGTTTCCATCTGCATGAAAATACACTGAATATTCACAAGAGTTAAGGTGCAACTTTATGAATGATCAGTCCAGAGCAAGTGAGTGAGTGGGGAAAACGAAGGGGGAGAGAGAGAGAGAGAGAGAGAGAGAGAGAGAGAGAAAAATAAGAATGAGAAGGTGTGTGAGCGCTAAATCACAGTGCTCAATCTGCATGGACACGAATCAGAGAGCTGAATAAATAACCAACATAACTCATGATTTTATCGGAGCTACCGCACCATAACTCACAGGCAGCGTGCGTGGTGACAAGCATATGAATCAGTGAGGAAGGCAGAGTGTACTGGAGCAAGGTAAATAACAGGAGAGGTGTCAGATACAAGGAGCCCCCCGCGCCCACGACCCTGCCTGGGATCAGATCCCACGTGCCTACGGAAAACGCAGTCAGCCGGAACTAACAGCACACCGGCGGCGTTACAACAGACACTGGAGTTACCCAGACACTTAAGATGGGTAATGAGAAACAAACAAAGGGAAGTTATCTAAAACAAACCAAGTGGGTATAGGTGAGATTTTTCAAGCTGTTCTGTTTGCCTTTTTTCTCCTCTGAAGCGAAGGACCCGAGTCTCAGCGATGCCCCGGCACCTGACCACTGCGGGTGTAAACCTACAATTACGCAACCATTTGATTGTGAAGTTTGGGAACGATTCCACGCATCGTAAAGTCAGAAATTTCACCACATAATGGGTACAGACCATAAAGAAATGCCTAAATAAATATACCACTCATCACTGTTAGGGCAGTAAACATCAATACCACCTGTACAAGGGGATTCGGAAGCAAAAAGAAGGAAAGCCCTTTATCAGAGCAACCAACTAAACCCAGAGTCTGCCATTACCTGATGGCAACAGAACTCCTTGGCCGTGTGCAACAGCAGTATGTCAGCGTGTCATGTGAGGGACAGACAGAAGGGGCAGTATGCCACACAAGCTACCAAACACCGCGGTGGAGCACTAATGCTTTAGGCTGGTTTCCAGCGGCGGAGGACCTCTCCCCGAGATCAGCAGCAGAACAAAGCGCGTCGGGTGCTGGCATATTTCCGCCGAAACGCTGCCTGCTTTGTGCCAGGATGATAAGACGTGGCTGGAGGTAGACCATCCAACAAGACCACGACTCAAATGCATGCTGACTCTGACCCAACATCATGCCGTGGCCATCACAGCCTACACACGTAAACCCTGATTTTTTAAAAAACGTGTTCACTGACACTTGAAAAATGTTATTTTGGTCAATTCCACCAAGTCATTAATGACGCACACGTTTTTAGTAATGGTATCATCAGTCCTGCCCTAAATAAAATCATGATGTCTGTCTGAAAAGATTTATCTGCTAATTTTAGCTTCACCATACACAGCATCTGCAGCCATTTCAAAAGAGGAGCGCCACCTTAAACGAGGGGCTTCCGGAGAAATGTCTCAACCATCACTACAGTCCTGCTGTGAAAGTGTCACAAACACACAAATAGTTACAGGCAAAAAATCCCATTCAGCACCCACGTGGATAATGTGGGGTTGGGGGACACCGTGACTCAAACGCTGTGGCATCAGATTCTAGAGACTTACACCCTGACCCAAAAATAAAAAATAAAGTGTTCATTAACACATTTTAAAAGTTGGAAAATGTTATTCTGGTCAATTCCATCAAGTCATTAATGATGCACAAGTTGTTCCATTTGTTGGCAAATTTAACATTTTCTGTAATGGTATTATTTATGTTCTATAGTATTTCTATCAATTTTCATCAAGGGTGAAAAATAATGCTAGACATGAATACATCTTTCTAAGATAAGGTGTCAGGTATCCAACAATATAATAATTTACCACTAAAAAAAAGCATGTACTAGAATCATATGAGCACACCCAGAGATACAAGGCAAAAAAAAAAAAATACCAGATAAAATAAAGACAATCTATGTCAATCCAAGATAATTAGAAAAGTGAGAGACATTGTATTTTATCTATAGGAGCCAACTCTGGTATTTTGTAAAGCACACACTGCAAAACATATTTCTTTATTTACAACTTATTTTTGATGTGCGCAAACATTCACACTGTTTTCAGTTTTATTCCATTATGCAACATGCATATATTGGCTACTCACAAACTCTACCCTATTTTCATCTATGAACAAGAAGAAAGGGCAAAGAACCGTGAAACTACACACACACACACAAGCTAGATTTTATCAGAATTATTACCAGCTCGCCTTCAGTGGGAACATGGCTTTAGTTGGAACCGTTATGTCCAGAACTGTTTCTTCAGACTCATGAGCACAACTGTAACAGCTTCTCAAGGCCGGCCACTACCACTCCAGCGTTCACAGGGCACTAACCTCAAACTGACCCCCGGATAACCACTTGCTGCAACGTGTGGCTATACTGTCAACAGGAACATATAGTACTGAAATAAAAAATTCACTAGTAAGGTTAAACATCCTAAGACAAACTGGGAAATTCCACAATCTAGGCTAACCAAACTGAAGCAGAGCAAAGATACTAAGTGTGGCAGTTTGTTGAACTATTCTTTAGATGACTAATCTTTCACCAGTAGAAAAGCCACGATCTAAACACACAGAGGAACTAGACAAGTGTGTTATCACTCAGGGCCAGAAAAGGGAGCCTTTATTCTCTACTATAAGCACTTTTACAAACAGTGAACACGAATATCCTAGTACACTTTTCTTTTATTCCCACAAGTGCTTTACAGTTAGATGAGACAAGCCTGAACAGGGATCAACCTCTCATCTTTTACCCGATATCCCACTGCTTAAAAAAAAAAAAAAAAAAAAAAAAAAAAAAAAAAAATCAGATTCTGATCCAGTTTTTCCACTGTGTCCCCCACGGTGCTCAAGGCTGCACAGAAACTTGTCTGGGTAAGAATGAGAACAATTTTAATAGCGTCTGACACTAGATGTCACTACAGAGTGATCGCAACCCGCCTTTCCTGTTGAGGAATATGCAGTCAGGCCACCACCGCCTTTATCCAATCAGAGCAAAGGATTCGTGTTGAAACTTCTATTGCCAAAATAAAAGTTGGACAACAGTGTCGCAGGGCCGGCAGGTGCGCCCCAGGGCAGGATGGAGCCTTCCGGACGAGTTCATACAACGCTTTTCAAAAAGAAAACCCATTCACACTGCTTTCCACACGTCATGTGGAAATAAAAATGAATTCCGGTCTGCAGCAACCATAACCGCCAGAATTTTCCCGTCTTCCCGGGTAACACTTGCTCGGTTTAGGAGACATTGAGGAAAATATGCAGCCTGTGTGTCCAAAGGCACAGCAGGCCAGCAGAGCCACTAATCTGAGCGGTCTTTAACTGCAGCTTTTAATGCACGGGCTGCGGGACCGACATATCCGACATGCCAGTTACTTTGCATCAGTGCTTTTTAGATGAACCATTGCAAACTGGTCCCCAATGCTACTGCAGTCCAGTGCGTGAATCCGGGTTTGCGCATTCATGGCACTTCTCAGAAGCCGGAGACGTCGCCGCAGCGCGCGCGAGCGAGGAGAGCTCCGCCGCACGCACCTCGCCGAATGAACGGAGACGTTGTTCGGTGAGAGCGCCACGTTCTCGCGCGGAGCCCGAGCCCTGCTCGCCACTAAAGCCCACCGGCAGACATTCACGACGGAAAGAACACCTCCACACCCCTAAACGAATAACCTCACTTCCCCCAAACAACCGCGCAGCCGTTAACCGAGAGCCAGCTAGCGAGCGCAGCCCGCTCCGTTCCGCCGCGCGTGCATCCCCCTCTCCACCACTCTTCTGGTCAGCCTACCTCCGTTTCGGCACCGAGGTCGCTTTGGCAGGGCTGGACCGGGGCGTCTCCGTCTTGCACGCCTGTGCAGACACCCCCGCGCCTTCGCCCTGCACGCACTTCTGCAGGTGGCCGGCGACGACCCGAAGCCGTCGCGCCGCGATTCTCTGGCGCTCGGAGATGTCGGTGTTTGACGCCATGCTGCTTCCGCGTTGGAGGGGCGGAAAGAGGAGCTGTCAGAGGTCAACGCGGTGACGGAAGGATGTGACGTAAGCGAGCGAGGCGTGACGTAAGACGGCGACATGCCTCCGTCACGCGCTGCGGAAGACAGGGCGTGCAGCTGTCTTTGTCTTATGAGACGTTATAATGTATCTTGTCGTTTCCGAATGTGAACGTTACTAAGTAACGTTATCTTTTTGCGACTGATAAATCTGTTGTGAAATAACGTTTTGTTTTGTAGCTTGTGAATAAAGTGTATTGCGATAATGATTTCTACCAGGCTAAAATGTCATCACTTGCTCTAGAGTACTTTATGAATATTCATAATTTGTCATCATTTCGGAATTAGAAAACACTGTTAAGAGCTGGAAAGTCCAAACACTGAAAATATGTATATTTTAAATACATATGTTTCGTTCTTATTGTATTGTGCAGTTTGGAGTGTATGTCTAATTTCTGGCAGCATACATTTCGTGTACATTTTTCACATTTCAGATCTAGATAAATCAACAGCAGTATAGTCTCTATGAAGAGTCATCAATAGTATATATCAAGACTAGAGTCTGGTCACCATATTTCATATTTACTTCTTACATTTTTGTAAGCAGTGTGAATATTTTGTGCTTAATACTCAGTAAAGGTTAAAATGTTTGTATCTTAATACAGTAGATCTTTTTTTGACCAAGATTGCAATAAAAAACATTTTCACACTGCAATGTGGACAAATGTCACATACGATATTACATCATGTTTATGTAAAAGAGAAAAGAATTCTCACTGGCCATTTTATTAGTGATACCTAGATATGGTTATTAAATGGCTAAATAATGTTTCTTGCTGCAGTATAACTTTTGTCCATTTTATATTTTTGGTAGTGCATCATTTAATGCAGCAGTGCCACTAGCATGCCAGTGGCATGGTTGTGAGCATTCTGCTGCACTAGCACAATCATCAGGCACATCAGCGACACTGCTGAGTTCAGAGTCGTCCACCATCCCAAAATATCCCAGCGATCGCAGAGATCACTGAAGAGAGTGGCCCTCTGGTCAATTGGCCAGTGTTGAAGAACAGGAATACCCAGTTTCAGCCCCGATTACCTACCACTCTGAAGAATTCTGTTGCAACCTTAATCTACCGTACCTAATCCAATTAATCAAGACCTTCATTAGCATCTGAATTTAACAGTAGAACTAAACTTGGCAGGGGAGTAGATGGCCAGACCCAGATCTAGGAACCCCTAGGCTAGAGAATGAAAAGTTTTATATAGACTAGCTATACAAAATGTACCTAAAAGGTGAGTGAGCAAGCATTTTTAATTACATAAATAAATCTGATTTATTCATGGGAAATGTTATGCCTTTAACATCTATTTACACAACCCTAAAGTGCCTTCTCCAGTCTCTAACGAGAGCAGACACTCTCTTCTGATTCCAGTTACTTTCAATTATATCACGTTTCACTTCACTGGGGGTTTAAGGCAGGAACTTCCATTTGGCTTGAGTATACGATGCCCAGCAGATCTGCCAACCCACCACTACTCCCATCACCTGTGCCCTTCTGTAGAGTCAGACGCCCTCGGGGACGAGACAGGCACGTACTGCTGTGAGAAGTTGTTCCTTTACACTGATGTAAGACAAGCCTCACCCCTACCCAAACCCAACTCAATCACTGCAAGCAAAATTGCAAAACTACTTTCAGATGATCATAAAAAGGCAACCTTTTCCAGCAAGCCTGCCTCCTGAAGGCCTGGCTGTGCAACAACTCACCACAAATTCTCCATTTACACATCTCCCACAGGCCTGTACCTTCCTCATAAATTACGTGGCATGGGATAAATTCTGACAACTAAACACATGTTAAATTGAAATCTTATATGATGCTGCTCTTTAAACCTTTTCCACAGTCATTAAACTGGTTTATTATTGTCAGCTAATTATTTTGCATAAAAATAAAACACAAAGCCTCCCCTTTTTTGGATCTGACTAGTGTACGTGTGGGAATCTGCCAGTCTTTCCACAGACGTTACAAACGACAAAGCAAGGGAGACAGTCATAGTAAAATGCTTTATTTGAGAATGCTCAGGGAGTGACGGAGCTCAGCGTCGTCGGGGAGCTTTTGCGGGGTTGTCATCCTTCCCTCCAGACGTAACGCACGTTCTCTCCGGGCAAGAGCTTAAAACTCCCAAAACAAAGTTCTGTAATGCACTGACTGCGAAAAACAGAGTCGGAGTGTATCACAGAACTTTACCTGGAAAGCCATAGAAGAGCATGCGGATCCTCCTTCACGACGGAACTGCTCGTCTCACTGTTGTCAGTATCAGATGGATAAAGAAACAGGTCAGAGTTCTCAAATTCACCGCAGACAGCATGCTACGCATTTTACTCCTTTTGTCCAGATATTTTTGTGCAAGGCTTCTTCAAAATGGAATGGGCCACATTAAATAAAGGGTTCTAGTTTAAATAGTCATTCTGTGCTATATCTGAGGGGAGGGAGGAGGGGAGGGAGGTGATCTTAGAAACGAGTAAAATATGGCTGAGGAGGACCCAAGTGTGAGAGTCAGGCACTCCAGGCACAATGACTGTAAGAGGAATTTAAAAGACGATAAGATGCCTACAGTTGGAAACTTGGACTCAATCTCCCCAACCCCCTTCACACAACTACATATGGAGATACACATTGGCCTCAGTGGTTCGCGTTTACACACACACACACACACACACACACACAGGCGTTTGTACGTAATGAAATAAGCAACTGCGGAAAATGAAAGTATGACATGAGAAAGATCTGTGAGAACTTTTCAGGGTTACCTTCAGACTCAACCTTACCTAACTTCAGGGTTAGGAAGTGAACATTTGGAGTAGTCGATAGGTAAGAGCTGACGTGTCTGTTTGGAGCTGTTTGGATATGCCGTTTTATCATGAAAATCAAATAACTGGGCCGTCTTGGAATGGACTGCCAACACATCAAATACTTAACTTTAACTTCATGCACGATTTGCGTTTGGGTTCGACTTTAAAATCGTACTTCTTTTACAGAAAATGCCCCAAATACACAGACATGCTCTGACAAGAATGGCATATGCACATAAAAATACTTAATTTTACCCAGATATTGTAGCAACATGTTATTGTTAAAGGTCACTTTAGCTTTTTAAAGTTGGCCACGGGCGCAGGGGATAATAACAATGAATTAAAACTGTACGCTGTTATATCTATGCAGAAAAAAAAACCTACTATCTTGGCGCATTGCATTTTCACCAGAAACAGGAAAAAATGTTACTGAACATACCTGCTGGAACTCACAGCTGCAACTCAGCACATTATGCACAAAATGCAAAAAAAAAAAAAAAAAGCGCGCTGCGTCCAAATATGGCAGCCGTGGTCATCACAGCTGTCGAGTATTTTATTCGTTAATTCAGCAGTTGCCGTCCTTACTCGGACCCTGAACAAAGTGGCGAGGTGCTTTTGCGCCGTCGCTTCCTCGCCACTCAAAACCGTGTAGCGCACTCCTCAGCTGGAAGAATGTCGACGTGGAGCTGCCAATCGTGAACGCGCAATGACGGACGCGCTTACGAGAGGGAAGGGGGGGAAAAAAAAAAGTTTCATTTCAGTGTACTTTCAGTCGGTGGGCTATCGTGGTAGACTCTTAGCGATGGAGGCACAGTGAGGTTCTTAACGGATACGTGCCAAAGCGACTGGTATAAAAATAACCTGTTAACTTTATTCGTCGTTTAGACGTTAGACTAATTGCAACGTGCTCATATCACACACAGGTGACAGTGTTTATTGAGACTGTATTTTATTTAGTTGGGTACTTGGTAAGTAGGTACAGCTATCAGATTTTAAACTCTTCTGGCGAAAAGGATTCACCTCAAAGCATGCATGCAGCATAGTTCATTCCCTACAAGATTAGGCCAATCATATAAACAGCGACTCTGCTGTAATTAATAAAACCTGAATGTGATGATTAAAGACTGAGATTAATTTGGTCGTGATAAAATACCGCTCAGACCTCTACAGTATGGCTGCCGAGTTCCAGTCCTAAAGGGATCCATCAGAGTTTGGTAAATTGTTCAAACACTCCTGATTCAGCTCCTCACTTAATTACCAGGTTCCGTATTAGAGAAGGGAAAGGCCACATGCGCTGGACTCATGCCCTTTAAGACCCGAGTTACGTAGCCCTGCTCTAGCTGTAGGACCTGACGTAGCCAATTTGAAATGTTCATATGTGACCAGTAGAGGTCGCAAGCTGCTAGACAGAAAGTCGTAGGATCACAAGTTGGTGAGTGGGTGTCCAAGCCCTCATGCCACATATTTGGTGTCACAGCCTTTCACTTTTCAGGTGTGAAGATGGAGAGGTTCCTGGATTGTAGTGGGTTGGAGCATCTGTCAGAACAACCTTTGTGTTTACAGTTTTATTTCAGGTGCCGTCTCCACATTTGCAGAGTATTTAAATGACCATTAATCCTGCACCTGTGGAATTTTTATACTGAACACTCTAGCACTTGTTTGATATTGTTTGGTATCATTTACTATTGCACTCATCATTTTGATATAGCACATATACTTATTTTTCATTTGTTCTATGTATCAGAATTGATTCCTGTATTTTAGCAGTACACTAGTTCCATGGTATCTTTGAATCTAACCTTCTCTACTGGCTAGGATACATTCTGTGAATGGATGACAGCACTTTTTTATACATCGCTCTGGAGAAGGGCGTCTGCAAAATGTTGAAAATGTAAATGAGTTTTTACCTGACTGCCTTGGTCACAGTTGTTCTCAGGTGATAACTGCACTGGCCAAGCCATCAGTGCATGTTGTCATTTCCAAACACACATGAGATAACAGCAAACCTGTAGCACAACAGAGAACACTGTGTCATTGCTTGTACCGACTTGCAATTGCTCAACCACTGCCTGCAAATGTAACTCTAAAGTCAATCGACATACAACTACTGGTGTCTAAAGAGAGTTGACCATTGTTATGTAGCCATATGGGACAATGTTTTATTCCAAGACTCATCTGTGGTGAGGGACCACATGTGTCTGATGAATTTCTATCTCCATATTCTCCATCCCTCAATCCAATTTATGAATTCTTTTCTGGAGATGGAAAGTATATGACCACCAACCCTGAAGGACCAAATGTCACTTTTAAACATTATGACTGAGACATGTAGGGTACCACAGCATCAGAGTGTCAGGGCTGGATCAGGAAAGCCTGGGGATTTTTCCCATACTGCATTGGCAGGGAAAACATTGTTTGCGATGTTGATGAATACATGTGATCTGATATCAGGGACAGGGTAGATCAGGCAGAGGAAAGCACATGGCAAACCATTGTTTTGTATTTTGTTATATCTTATATTACTTTTGGCTGTTGGAGTATTACAGTACTATATTGTATGAAAGCCAGTAAAGTTACTTGCTTTTCACTTTGTTCAACCATCTGTGTTCTGATGATTTTACTGTAATAGTAGTGAGTCCTGGTCAATCACAGCAGGTGTCCTTTAGCACTGTACAGTAGTAAGAAGCAACCATCGCACTTTAGAGCCAACTTCAGGTTGCGATTGGCATCTTTGAGATGTGTTTTGCCTGTGAATGGTTCATGAATTCATGTAGGTTTTTACTGTTGAACTGCTGTTTGTTACTATTTGAATCAGTTATAGAGTTTTGTAGCATGTATTTGTTTGGATTGAAGTATAGAGTTTTGCAGAGCAGATGAGGAGTTTTGCAAGATGTGTTAGTGTTTCACAGGCTCTTAGCTGGTTAGAGAATGTGGTTACGGTATCGACCAGTTTGGTCAAAAAGTGCCTGAGAAACTGTAAATGGCCTCATTACCAACGTTTTCAAGATCTGTATATACACGAAGCCACACAAGTGATTTTGTGTAGATCCCTGTATATACTCAGCTTTGCCACAACTGGCCTGGTCTAAAATAACTATTTTTGTACTTCGTTTAATATCCTGTCCTTACTGAAACCATGTTAATAAATGGCTGGTCATGAGGTATTTGGGCCCCCCCCCCCCCCCCCCCCCCCAAAAAAAACGCCGGTCCCAGGCTACTGCATGATAGCATTGACATGTTTTATTACAAAATGTATTTTTACATTAATTAAACCCATAATATAGGCTACACGATTGACTAGGCCAAATAATAGCGACCTGGGACCCACGCCACTAAGCACTGGATGAGTTGCCATGTGATTGCGTCTGAAGGTGGAAGAGGGACGAGCCCTCGCCGGATCTGCGGCCTTCGCTGATTGGTTGTCGAGGGTACTGGGCAGGTCCAGCAAATGACTGGGGCTTTCCGCAAATCGTCCAACTCCGCCGAGTGTACCGTGTGTCCTTTGCCATCGGCTTGAAGTGGCTCAGCGCACACTTATTACGAGTTTTATTTTCGGTCGTCGGTAAGGAATACATACTAACAAACGGCACTGGGAGTTGCTTCGTAAAACGAGGCAGTGTCTCGCTAAAATGATGGAGATCGAATTGCCTAAAACGCATCCAAGTCAACAGGTAAATATATTTTTTAAATAATTATTTGCATGTTGTATCTTGACATCAAATGGGAAGGTCGTCATGTTTTTTTGCTTATTCGTAGCCTATGACAAGATTAGTAGCACAGTTTCTTTCATTATAATTTCTTTCTGTGTCATTGGTGGACTAGAGCCTGGAGGCTGTAGTGCTCGGAACTTTTTCCTGGGTCCAGGGACGGGCAACAGCGTTGTCAGTGTTGTGGACATGTAAGACAAGCTACTGTAGTCCAGCTGGTGTGTGTTGGACAGTGTATTTTCTGGTGTACTAATAATCCATAAGTGATTTTTAGCTACATCGTTATATGCCTGTTGGAGAATATTTAAATGATAATTCCTTATGACCAAATTTACTGGGAAATTACTAAAATTGTGGCTATTTTGTGGGTATCGGAAGGAGGCGTTTCCAGCACTTGTTTCCGAGCCTGCGCGTCCTTTGCTCTTGTAAAAAAAAAAAAAAAATTCTGCCATGTCATGGAAGTCGGCCGTCCGGTCCCATATAAGAAAAGCAGAATTTCCTAGAATTTAAACCTCGACATTTCGGTTAAAGTCGGTGTCCAGTATCTTAACGCCGATTTAGTCGTACTATCATGTCAGGAGAAAGCGCCTGATACTATTATTACTTTGGGATATAGCCGTCGCCTTCCCCGTGGGTTGTCAAAAGCCCCCTAGCAAAACCGAGCAGCCCCTGGCGAGTGGTGTCGTGGATGGCATCGGTGGGTGCTGCGCGGCAAGAGGGGGCTCCGAGGACCGTGCTTGTTCTTTTAGCACTTTATCATGACGTCAGGATGGTGTACATGTAATTAAGAGATCAGCCCTGAGCAAACAGAATACAGTTTGTTTTGTTCAAAAAGTCTCCATGCATCAGACTTAAACAGGACCTCAGATATAAAGCAAACTATTCAAATATGACACTGGTAGATATGTGTTCGGAAGAAAATCTAATGTCTGCATTGATTGAATTGATTGAATGCATTTGGTAGTGTGTGTGTGTGTGTGTGTGTGTGTGTGTCTGTCTCTCTCTCTCTCTCTCTCTCTCTCTCTCTCTCATATATATACACACAATTAAAGCCCATTTATCTAGTTTCTCCCTTTCTGACTTATGCTGGAACAATAGATGTACTTAGTAAACTAGTTCAGAACAGGTTTGGTCACCAGCTTTTATCTGAACCATAAAACAGACATGCTTTGTTGGGAACTCTCACTTCCTTTAACCTCAGTATAAAAAGAAGTGAGGCCTGAGCACATCTCTCCACCTGGAAATAATCTCAATTTCTTCAACAATTCCTCTTCCTTGTTTGTTTGATATTGATCACATTACAGTTAAACGAAGTTCAACAAATGATAATACCTGTGATAATACCGTAGTTTGTTCCTGTAATTCCAGCTGGAGTGTATAAGACACCTGCGCTCATGCCAAAGAAGAGGAGATATGTGAAATAAATCCCAAACTATTTGTAATGGAGTTTTTTTTTTTCTCTCATGCTTGCATCATTCTCCCAAAGGAATGTATTAAACATTACAAAGCGGCCAAGGGGCAGCTACCGGACCTTTAACTTAGAACCATCACAGAACATGTACGTCACCCTTAGTCCACGCCACAGTTCATATCCTGGTGAGATCATTATATTTACAGGAAAAAAGTATCACCTAAAAACAGGTGTGTTGAATTTTAAATAAAACTGAATCCCCATAGTAGGTAGTTGATGATGCTTATAAACCAGGACACATGAGGGAATGTTTGAGACTGCAGATGTGTCCTTTTTACCGCTGGACCTTTGTTGTGATGGTAACTTGTCAAGTTTGAAGTAAAGCTTGCCTGGCTAGATTTAGTGAACAAGATGAGCTAAAAACCTCTGAAAATGTCTATGATTAAGCATTTTGATGAATGTAAAATGTTTCAAAAACTGCATAAATTTTGTTACAGTAGAATCTAAAAGTTCACATTTTACTCCTTAGTGTGAAATAAAATGTACCATATGGGCATGTGTTGAATTGAAAGTGACCAATTTGAAAGTTCACTCACATGTGTGAGCTTTCTGCATATAGTCATAATTTGTATGCAATAAACAAGCAGCCCAATAATGATGAAACATGCGTCATAGCTACAGATCTTACCCAGGCAACCTAAGTGTCTTTTAACGTAGGTTATCCCCAAACCATTTCTAGTAAGAATAAGATCAGGAGTCTTACTTCATCATGTTATATACGTTTAATGAAATGGAATTACACAACAGTTTTGAAATGAATATAACAATGAATTATATACAAAATATTTTTTAAAGCACAAAACACTTCCAAAGTAACGGTCACACTTAATCAAAATCAAATCAATCTTAATCAAAGGACCAAATACCTGCGTTCGTCATGTCAGTCGATGACGGAAAGAGAGAGTTTCTCACGTGGGTTTGTCCAACAGGTTCTCGTGAGAGGGATGCATTTAGTACTTGTTTATTTCATCATGTCTCCGTCCCGCCCCCTTCGCTTCCCGGCTGTAATCTGGATTTGGAGAGCATGTCTGACTCAGATAGATTAACGAGGCCTGGCCCAGAGCGCTGTCAGCACCCACGTTACTGCCCGTTAACGGCCTGTGGCCTAGTATGTGCTGGGACAGCCCTGACATAATACAGCACTTCTAGTAAGGTCAGGGCTGAAGGAGACGCAGACTTACCGGTGGCCATTGCTTCAATACGGACCCTCCTCTGACTGCTGGACCTGAGTGTTTTATTCAACTCCAGTGTTTTCTATAGGAAACATTTAATTTGTTGATTTTATTTATATATATATATATATATATATATATATATATATATATATATATATATATATATATATATATATATCTCTCAGAAACTATTTGTCTATTTGTCTCGCTTTCCTGTATTGGTTTCCTGACATTCTAAAGTTCAAAGTATTGCGGCACAATCCTAAATTATTTTCAGTTTTTTTTTTACACAGCCCTGGCTAGACATGAAAAAATGTTTACCCTTACCCTACTAAGGGTACCGTCTGTTACTTAGTGCCCAGTTCTGCTTCGTACAGTCCCCCTTCTTCCTGGTGACTGGTCTTGTGATCCACAGAATGTAGGAAGTAAATAAAAAAAATTTTTTTTTGCAGACTTTAACCGGAAGCATCATCACATGCTTCATGGCGTTCTCTGACCTAATACCCAGAGAGCTTACGCAATAGTCTGGTGATTGCAATGAATGTCCTCTGTAAATAAATTGCAGTTAAAAAGATAGTGGCAGAGAATGGAAACAGGAAGAACAGACACTAACAGTTTACTTCCAGACATTCTTGGAGACTAGCCTTTCTCAGACCATGACATGGTTAATGTCCGTATTTTCTCACATGGTTTATTTGTTCAGATTTACTGCTTTTACATGATGTCATATCTTTTTTTTAGGTTGTAGGTTGACTTGATTTTGAAAACCTCTTTAGGAAACACCGTTTTATTTATCTTTATTTTCTATGCCTGGCCTGGTCTTTCATTTAAAATGATATATTGTCTTTTCTTTGAGGACAAACAGGGAAAACTGAACTATTCTGTGATCTTTTGCCTGCTAATGTGACCTTTGTCATATCTTTGAAATTAAATATTACTTTGGCCAGAAAATTAAATGAAGACTTTAGTTACAAAGCTTATCTAATCAGCAGCGTTTTAAAACCACAGTCTCACCCTTCACTCTTCATTGTATGCTGGTAGTGCGGATCTTTCCCTAAGCCGTGTTGGTCCTTGGCATGCTCCGAAAACAAGGCTATTGTAGCAAACTCCGATAAGACACACCAGTTTCTGTCCTTGCCCAGAGTTTAATCTGCTTGCACCGAGTACCCAAAACATGGCTGACAGTTTAAGGTGACCAGCTATATGATCTGTGTATATGCCAGACAATACTGGGGTTCTGTATTCATGCATGTGTTAATGAGTCCATAGAAGCGTGTGTGTGTGTGTGTGTGTGTGAGGGATATTTTAAGTAGATATATAAAGTAGAGCTATTTAAAGTAGATATTAAAACTACTTTTTATATAGAGATATTTCAAGAAGATATTTAAACTATTTTTTATATAAAGTAGAGCTATATAAAGAAGATATTTTAACTACTTTTTTATACAGAGATATTTAAAGTAGATATTTAAACTACTTTATATAAAGTAGATATGTGTGTGTATGTATGTATGTATGTATGTATGTATGTATATATAAAAACGTTGTGTGTGCATATTTTGATTCTGAGTTATTTTTCCTAAGCCAGTAAGTTTTGTATTCAGTAAGTTCTGATTTTGTATTCAGTAAGTTCTGATTTAATTGCATGGGAACGTGCGTTATCAGTCCACTGTGGGTGGGTCGCAGAGAAGGGAGGAAAGAGGAGAAGATCATCTATTATTCATGCTCCCTCCTCGACGTTACATTCAAGATCAGATTGTGGGTTGTGAGCTGGGGCTGGGATGGGCTGTGTGCTCACCGCTGCGCAGCTGCAGACAGCAGGTCCCACAGAGACTCCCAGGGCTGGGTGACGAGTCACTGAGTGTGGGTGTTTTTTCACCCACTCCACAGGACATGGACCTCATCGACATCCTGTGGCGGCAGGACATAGACCTGGGAGCAGGCAGGGAGGTGTTCGACCTTAGCTACAGGCAGAAGGAGGTGCAGCTGCAACGACAGAGGGAGCTGGAGGAGGAGAAGAGACAACAGAGGGTGAAGGAGCAGGAGAAGGTTCTGCTCTCTCAGCTGCAGCTCGATGAAGAAACGGGGGAGTTCGTGCCCCGGGCCACACCCACCACCAGTGCCCTGCCACAAGCCTGTGCAGCGCCTGCAGAGATCCCGCAGGTACACCCACACACCCTCATACTCAAATTCAAACGACATTCTGATGCAATATAATGAGGGACCTGTAGTTTTAGTGCTCTTAAACACACACACACACGCAAACGCTCAGTAGTGTGATGCAAGCAAATGAGGCACCTGTAGAGATTTTACTCACACACAAACATTCAAACTCAAAGTAATGCTTTGACGTGATGTCAAAAATCAACAGACGGACACCTCTTTTTCTCTCTCTCTCTCTCACACACACACACAGAAGTAACAAAGCAACTGCTGATGTCACACAGGTAAACAGATATGAGTGCACACAGGGGCTTATAGTCTCCATATACATCCAGTTCTAGGAAAGGCCCCACCCTCTTGCTAACCCACTGGGGTGCAATTGCCTGGTTGCCGGGTTACCGCTGCTTTAGTGTAATTACTGGAACTCGGGTGGTTCAGGTTTCAGGGTAGGTGGCGTTTGGCTTCAGATAAACACCTTCCTATAAGCAGTGCTAACAGCACTCTGCTGCAGTATTCATGTAGGTGTGCTGCGTGACATGCTACAGTGTCTTGGCGCTGAATTATTCATTTGAAACTGACCGGGGATCAGCATCTAAAATGTCAGTGGTCGGAATTACGTGCTTTCTGCTTTGGGTGTGATACCAGTGGTCTGACATGGACGTCTCTGGCTTGCTACGTGCAGAATGTGCCGTTTACGCAGGAAGATGGAGATGCCATGTCGTTCGATGAGTGCATGCAGCTGCTGGCAGAGACATTTCCCTTAGTAGAGCCAGCAGAGGTAAGGGAGCATTAACGTGACATGATTCTGGCTTCTTAATGATCAAATGTCTATTATACAGTCATGTAAGGATATGTATGGAACTGTATGGAAAATTAGATACCTTCTTTTTTTTGTTTGTTTTTTAGAGAATGTCATTGAATCACTGTGGTGTGTTATTCTTTTTCTCCCCTTTTGTTCCAGTCTGCTCCCCCCTGCTTGGGTCCTTCCATTCCTCCCTCCACAGACAGCACCCAAATCATGATGCCTGGAGAAATACCCATGCTTACCCAGAATCCCCTGCTGCCAGGCCCTTTGGACCAGACCTGGATGGATCTGCAAGTATGGCTCACACCTTAATGGGATGGTACTACGGGGCTAGCGCAAGCGGACGAAGAGCCACGGCTGTGTCTTAGCACTAGGAGATGTCCTTCATATTAGACTAAAGAGAGAGAGAGAGAGAGAGAGAGAGAGAGAGAGAGGAAA
Organism: Electrophorus electricus; assembly: GCF_041902795.1. Taxonomy (NCBI): domain Eukaryota; kingdom Metazoa; phylum Chordata; class Actinopteri; order Gymnotiformes; family Gymnotidae; genus Electrophorus; species Electrophorus electricus. The sequence goes on from NC_137500.1 coordinate 37,772,673, forward strand.
AACTCCTAGGCATGTCCCTGTGTGAGCAGGTTTCCATATCATGTGATGTAGGGAAGCCTCAACCTGCCTATTACCATAGCAACTCGGCACCTGAGCCAGCTTTATGGTCACCCTGTGGTTTGACTAGCTACTGGAACAGTGTTTACCTCATTATTTTTGCTATGATTCCTGTTCGGAATCAAACCATTCAAATTAGATCACTTTTAAATCCTTTATATTTTAAACTTGTTGGCATAAAGAAGGTGTTGGCTTACTACTGATACATGATTACGCTGCTCTCTTTTATTTTTTAGCACTGCTTGAACCTTCAGGAAATGCTGGACATGACAGGATACATCAGCGCAGCCCCAGCTGCTGATGTACAGGAGACAAATTACAGCCAGTATATGCCAGACCTGGCTGACATCACCAGTAACACTACCGACATGTGCCCTCCAGAGTACATCAACACCTACGATGGGGCTTTTAGCAGCGTGGTGCCTCCTGACCTTAATCAGATGAGTCTAAAAACCACAGATATAAACAAAACCTTCGAACCGGACGAGTTCTGTGACATGTTCTACCCTGACCTGGAGGCTAAAGTGAGCAGTGGCTCAGTGTTGCATGAAGAGGAACGCACGGTTGTCCACCTGGACGAACTGTCGAACGACGGCCTGCTCAAGCCCATGGACCTACACAGCCTCTCTCCGGGGGACATCAGTATGGGGAAGCCCGAAGCCGTGGCAGAATTCCCAGATTCGGACTCCGGTCTGTCCCTGGACGCCAGTCCGAAAACGAGCTCTCCCGGGAAGTCGCCATGCGGAGAAGGCTCCTTCGGATTCAGTGACTCCGACATGGACGAGATGGAAGGCAGCCCGGGGAGCACCGAGTCGGATTACATTGAGATGTTCCCGCTGCTGGAGCCGAGCGACGGCCCCCAGCCACCTGGCGCGGAGCCGCCCCCTGCGGGCCAGTCGCCGGAAGGTGCGGCCAGGCAGCCGAAGACGGAGCCGGCTGAGGCCAGCGGCTACTCCAAGCCGCCCTTCACCAAAGACAAGCAAAAAAGGCGCGCGGAGGCGCGGCTGTCGCGCGACGAGCAGCGTGCCAAGGCCCTGCGCATCCCCTTTTCCGTGGACGCCATCATCAACCTGCCGGTGGACGACTTCAACGAGATGATGTCCAAGCACCAGCTGGACGAGCCGCAGCTGGCGCTCGTCCGCGACATACGCCGGCGTGGCAAGAACAAGGTGGCGGCGCAGAACTGCCGCAAGCGCAAGATGGAGAACATCATGGGCCTAGAGTGCGAGCTGGACTCGCTGAAGGAGGAGAAGGTGCGCCTGGTGCGGGAGAAGAGCGAGAACAGCGCCAGCCTGCGCCAGCTGAAGAAGCAGCTCAGCTCCCTCTACCTGGAGGTGTTCGGCATGCTGAAGGACGAGCAGGGGAGGCCCTACTCCCCCAGCGACTACTCCCTCCAGCACACCTCCGACGGCAGCGTCTTCCTGGTCCCCCGCATCAAAAAGACTCTCGTCAAGAGCAACTAGCACTTATTCTGCTCGCTCTCCTCCTCCTTGGTACTGCATTTTCTTTAGCTAAATACTATGCAAAGGAAGACAAAAAAAACAACAAAAAAAAACTTTGTAGGTATTTTTGCTTAAGCGTTAGCAGTAAAGATGGCAGAACTATTATATAGTTTTTGCTTATTCTACTTTCTTAATATTCTTAATGTCTGTTATATTTTGTACTTCTTTATATTTTATCTGAGATTGTTTTATCTATATGGTTTGTAAATACATTTATACTTTATTTGCTATTGAAATATCAGACAATGTACTGTGTATATGTTTTAGAAGGCTATTAATTGTGTTGCAATCACTGGCACTCAAGTCTGTTTTTATATCTTAATTTACAGCTCTGTTGCGATTTTATCTTCTGACTTCATGCTTTATAAAAAAATAAACCATTCATTTAATCAGGTGATTTAAGTAGTCTGTCTGCTATCACTGCTATTAAACCAGTATAGGACATTAACAGTTCAAATTAAATAAACATCTGAAAATATCTTTAATCCCAATATATTTCTGCATCAGCATTCCCCACGGTGTAATATCTGTGTAAAATGTGTAGCAGGTCACTGCTCCCAAGTGAACTGTCTGAACCTCACAGAAGGTTGTGCAACAGCACGGCTGTTTTCCAGCCCTGTGAAGCCCGTATACGTCGGCCCCTCCGGGCCCTGCTGGCCAAACAGAAGAAAAACAGCTTTGCTCATTGTAGTGTTTGCACTGTCAAGCACTTTTTACCCTCATACACTTAAAAAAACCCAAAAAAACCCAAGTCCGCCCACACCAGCCCTTCAGAAGCCATTGGCCAGACTGAACAAACAGGATCGGCTGGTTCAAAGACGCCTTGTGTACATCGTGTGCACTATGTTAATAGAATAGCGCCTTTATGCTCGAGAGGTGTGCTACATTGTTATAGTCGTATTGAATAATTATGCTCTTACATCAGTGTCATCATTCAACTCGCGGTACAACCTGCCACACCTTGGTTGCTTTAACCTGCTCTGACAGTTTAAATGCATCCAAACAATTCACCTGCATTGCGCAACATTCAACGTCTGTTACACTATGTGCTCGCATGCGAAGCAAGAAACCGGGTCTGAGACCCTTAAAAAAAACAAAAAAAAACAAAAACAACCCATGCAAAGGAGCATGTATAGACCAATAGACCAATACAGCTAAAATCATTACAAAACACCTTTATTAAAAAATAATACTTAATAATAATAATAATAATAATACACATTCACACAAAGCAAAAGTATGAATATTAGGGGGAAAATGCGCATTCAAGCCGTGCGTTAAAGATGTGTGGTGCTGCCGGATTAAAGAAGTGAATAAAAACAATTTTACAGGCATGAATGATCCCTGAGTAAAATATATCCTCCCATATCCAGGTAAACAACAACTGCTATAGAAGCCAGTGTGGTGCTGAAGGGCACTGACCCATGGCCGTGCGCATCTCTGTATGCTAGTGCGCTTGTGTGGATCTTTCCTGTGGATCAGGCTTCAAAAATGATGAGGTGGCATAGGAGCCCTAACGGAGGTCAGGTGGAAATGACTTGAGAATCACAGAAGAGCAGGCATATCCACTTTTATACCAGCTCAGCTGTCCAAAGTATAAAAAGAGACATGAAATTTGCCACTCTGTACGAGAACATGGCTATTTGACTACCAGTTTGCATACTCACCAGGTTCAGTGCACAGGGCTAGTGGTGTTGGCAGCGAGAACATTCACAGTTCTTCATTTTCTAAACATATTTTAAATAAACATTACGTTGTTCTGCACTCTAAAGACATACTGCTCATATAATAAACAGATTTTCCCTATTAATATACTTTCATTCATTTTGCTTCATTAACGAAAATGGTTTTAGGTAAGAAGTGGATGCCTTATCCTTTATAAATTAATGGCATTTAAGGGGAGGCTCCTCTGTAATGGCATGTAATGGCATGAAACATCATTACTTGTAATTTGCTGCAAAAACACCACTACTGTGAATGGTGACAGGCAATAGGCCTATTAATTTAAAATTTTGAAAGAATCTTTCATCAGTATTATATCTCATAGAATAGTCCTATCAAGTAGACTCAGAGTTTGGGGATAAGCTTCTGTTTGTGGCTATGGAAGGATATTTTAAAATGCTCCTGACATATTTTTTGAGAAATTAATCTTACCCATCCAGAACTGTCGTTGAAAACGTGTCATACAAGATTTTCTGAAGAGCCGCTTCGTTTCAATCTGTAAATTAAGCAGAATGGTTACTCTTACCTGGTCCTAAGACTGTCATCTCCTTTTGTCTTCTGCCTTATTCACCTGTGTCTTCAACCCTCATACTCACTCCCCCTTCCTCTGGCTAGCATTCGCTGGCACACCTTTGGGCTCCAGGAACTTGCTAGGCTTCCTTCGCTAGCGTCAGCTGCCCTTGAAGTGCTTAGACTAGTCTTGTGGGGGGGGGGGGGGGGGGGGTGCAGACGCTAGCTTCCTTGATGGACAACTGAAGGCTTTCCTCCATATTCTTGACTCTCGATGCTCCCGTGCCCCTCCACTTTTCTGACACAACTCGCTGCCTGGTCCAGGTGAGGTGCTGTCTGACATCCACACTGGGCAACTGAGTCCTGTTTGGTGGTCTCTGCCTGTACCTCAAGACCCCTTTGCTCATATGCCAGAGCAACATACTCAAAATGAAGAACACAAAATGTCAGACATTTTGGGCTCATTGACAATCACTCAGAAGAACTGCACTTGCTTCACGACTCAATGATGCACTAAACTTCATAAAGGAATTTTCTACACAACTTTATTTTATCTGGTTTCTTTTTTCACTTTTCAAAATAGTTTAACAATCTAGACTTCTATTTATACAAGTGAATCTGTTACATGCCCTCAAATCTACACTGCTTTTGCTTTGTTTCATACAACGCAAGACAGCACATACACACCAACAATAGAAAATTACACTTGACACTGATAAGTAATAACTGCCTTGCAGCCTATATATATATATATATATATATATATATATATATATATATGTGTGTGTGTGTGTGTGTGTGTGTGTGTGTGTGTGTGTACACTGAAACAAATAAACAAAATACATAGATTGCAACTTGGTTTTTATGGCCTTTTTGAATAAACAAATGCCTATAAAATCTGAATAAGAAACTAAAGAGAAAATGATTTAAGACCATATCATTCAAAAGCTAACCACCACTGGGACACGTTATATACCACTCTAAAAACATTAGAACAACAATAATAATGATTAAAAAAGCAAAGGGGTTTCTGCAATGCACAAAAGGTAATATCAAAGGAATGTACATACACTGTCACGTACTAGATCAGGTGTACCTGGCTACACTCTTGCTCACTGCAGCTAGTGTGCACAGTCCTTTGAGATTCCGCGCTTTTAGCCTCCATAGTTCTCTGCCTAGCAGGTCCTGGCTTTCTCACAGTAACCTGCTGCTTTCCTGACCTCTCCTCCCATTCCCTCTCCTCTCTCCACTCATCTCATCTCCTGCTAACTGTCCACCTGAAGCCTGTTGAATACAGGATAAAACGCATAGTTATTCTAGGTCAGCAGAACGCCACGGCTAATTGGTAACGGGTGCTGCGTTTAACTCACCACGAAAGTGCGCGCGTTAATATCGCCTCGATCCATAGCTGCCGCTGCCTCCACCTGAGCCGTAGCCACCTGGGAACAAGAAAACAAAGCATTGTGCGCTTCTCCTCACGCTGAGTCAAAGGGTGCAGTACATGCTATGGTGCAGCGCGGCTTAGAGGGGACTGATGCACCTCCATATGGTCCAACTGGATTCCTCCCTCCAAAGTTATTCCCTTTCATGGGGCCGTAGTTAGACTGCTGACCACCGTAATTCCCAAAGTCGTTGTAGTTTCCGCCTCCGCCACCGAAGTTTCCTGAACGTCGATAAAGTGTGAGGCTTTACTGATGTAGGCAAAATGCCATAGGTGCTACATCAGAACGCTTCAAACTGAACAGACATATAGCGTGATGACATGATAACCAGCTTGTGTACAATTTTTAGGGAAAAGAACCTGCTTGGCACCAATGAACACAAGTGTAAGAGGTTTAAATCACGTACCACCAAAACTGCGTCCATCGCTGTAGTTGTCATATCCTCCAAAGCCACCTCCTCCGCCATGGTGGCCATAACCGGAGCCTCCACCAAATCCTCCGCGTCCACCACCATAACCTGGCCCACCACCATAGTTCCCACCTCAGGACATACAAAGGAATCACAAGGCTTTCAACTTTACTGCCCAGTTTCCCCAAGCTCTGACTAAAACCTAAGCCTGGACTAAAAAAAAAGAAAACTCCATTGGGGAGGCAAAATAAAATCTACCTTTACACTGAGCATGAAATGCTTTAGTCTGATTACTTAATAGAGACAAATACATTATTGACTTGTCGAAATAAATGGCCTTACCATCTCCATCAAACCCGTTGTATCCATTTCCTCCATAGCCTCTGCTTCCTCCATAGCTTCCTGTGCAAAGCAATACATGGATGATTGTGTTCTTTCTGCCTGTGAAATGCAGATGGAGAGGGGTGGCTACAGAATTCACATAAACTCGTTTTCCTACCTCGTCCAAAGTTTCCCCCTCTGCCCATGAAATTACCCCCTCCGCCTCCACGATCTAAAACAAAAAAAGAAGAACCTTTTGACACGTCCTCCTTTCCTTTAGCGTATTTACACTTAAATACACGCGTACAGAATATATGAATTGTAATACGTACATCTCTGGTTAGAAACTGCCTGTATTTCCTGTTTTGGTAGTGCTTTCCTGACCTCACAGTTGTGGGAGTTTATGGTATGGTACTTCTGTGCTAAAGAGAGACACAATGGAACTGAGCTTACATTATTGTCTTAAACTGAACAAAAACAACAGACACTTAAAAAGTGGCACATTCTCTTACCAACAATTTTATCCACAGTGTCATGATCATCAAAAGTTACAAAGCAGAACCCTCTCTTCTTCCCTGTAGGTCGCTCCTCCATAATATCAATGTTTTCAATTTTCCCATACCGCTCAAAGTATTCACGTATGTGATGCTCTTCTGTGTGCTCCTTTATCCCACCAACAAAGATCTTTTTCACTGTCAAGTGGGCACCTGGCTTATTTGAGTCCTAGATCATCAAAGATAACATAGGCTATTTAGCTACATATGCAGTATCTATTTACATTCTTGCCATTTAGCTGGCACTTTTATCCAAAGCAACTTACAATTATGGCTGAGTACAAATCAAGCAATTGAAGGTTAAGGGCCTTGCTCCGGGGCCCAACAGTAACAGTTAGGCTGGGGTGGGGCTTGAGCCAACAACCTCCCCATTACAAGTCAAGCACCTTAACCACTGAGCTACCACTGCCCCCTATAGACAGAAATAACAGGAAGTGTATGAGGTACACAGTGTTTGGTCCTGACACACCTCTCGGGAAACCGCGCGTTTGGGTTCGACCACACGACCATCAACCTTATGAGGGCGAGCCCTCATTGCATCATCCACCTCAGTCACACAGGAGTACGTCACAAAACCGAACCCTCGTGAGCGCTTGCTGCCGGGGTCACGCATCACCTGTAGTGACGAGCAGTTAGTAAAATGGTTATTACAATGACAGTCATGGTAGCATAATGTAGCATAATTTAAAAAAAATGTAAGAAACGAGTGTCAAATAAGCAAACAAGAACAGCGGATTTCACCAACCACGCAGTCTGTGAGTTTGCCCCATCGCTCAAAGTGAGCACGCAAGCTGTCCTCTGTTGTCTCAAAGCTTAGTCCACCAATGAACAGCTTCCTGAGCTGCTCTGGCTCCTTACTGTCATGGGTCTGTTCTCATCAACACAGCAGAAACACGCTCACAACACACACCATTACTAGGACAAGCAATCAGTTAATCAGAGATGGAGCTGTGATGACCTTTTACTACAGATAAGAAGCAGTTATCTAGTTTGATAGCCGACCAATCTGGCTGTTAGTCTTCTGTAAGGGGCATGTTAGTTACATCTACCTGTATATACACTGCCTTAAACTTAGTTTAAAAACCTATCTATCTATCTATCTATCTAGGCAGTTGTTTTTAAGAAAATGCTGGTAGAAAGGTTTTTATTATTAGATGCAACCACGTCTAGACTGCTGGGCTCCAACGCCATTTTAGAGGTCCCAACCTCCATATTGTAACCACGCTCACTCTTGCTGAACTAGGCTGTGCCGAAACTAGAGACTCTCAAATGGACACTAAGAAACTGGCCACCCGACTAACGTTACAGATTACATTTAAATATGTAAGATGAGTTAAGCAAGCTAGGGGTCTATGCCTTGTACCCAACGCAGAGGCTAGCCGACCCCGCTACACTGCTCCCGCTTGCTAAGATAGCTGACTGAAATGATGTCGCTTTCTTAAATGACACACTGAAAATGGATCACTCCTGACAACATTTCATCAGTAAACGTAGATTATGATGACAGACACATGTAGGAAAATGCGGCTATACCTAGTTAGCTAGCTCGCATCTAAAAATATGGAACTGACGGAAAGGAGCTAGTTAGCTTATGCAGCTAGCGCGGCTGGCTAGGCAGCTGCACGGAGAGCTGCTTCGTAGCTTTACGCGACAGTTCAAACGTTTCTTGTGAAACGTGTTAAGCTTATTTTTATTGTTTAGATACGCGATCCAATACCACGTAATAACGTGTCTATACCTCCATGTTGCAGTATCTGCGTCCCCTCTTATTGACACAAGGTGGAAATTTGGCGCTGCTGGAGTGCAATACCGATGTTCACCACAAGATGGCCATCTGTCCTAGCTCAGTGTCAGTAATAACAGCAGACTCGGTACCAGCTTTCCCAAACCTAGAGCTCAGAGTTTAAAGAAGTTATACTGGCTGGCATTTTATGTTTATAAAGGCTTACAAACTACGTTAATCGGTTACACTTTTACACTAACATTAGCATTATTTTTACACACACACAAACAAACACACAAATTCCCCACTCACTCTCCTCCATGCAGTCTCTTTTCCTTCACATTAGGTCCTCTGCCAGCGGCCTGTGAGCTTGAGGGTCCTGCCTAGAATCTTAGCTGTTCCCAAGATTGCACTCTTCTGAACGGAGATCTCAGATGTTGTTCCTGAGAACTGCTGGAGCCGTTCTCCCAGTCTGGGGTCGCAGCCCCCAGTGCTCCGATTACCATGAGAACCACAGTTGCCTTCACTTTCCACATCTTTTCTTTTCCAGCTCTTTCATATGTTCATATATGCACTTTGCAGAGCTGATGGAAACCTTGGAGACAGAATGCTTCACTTGTGTGCCTCTGGTAACCCCTGCATGTCTCAATTACCAAAGCCTCAAAGATTTTGCCAAAGATGGGTAATGTTTGCAGGCATTGAATGTACTGAACTGGCTGAACCTTCCAACAAAATGGAAATTTTACCTGTCTGCCTGCATGTTTCATGTCTTGGGTCAAAACTGTAGGTTGCATAACTACTAAATCACTCATTCGTTTCCCCTCGTCTCTAAGAAGGCAATGGGAAAGTGATTAGTCCAGGCTTTCCATAAATGGTTTGTGTACAGAGAACATAAAAGAAAAAAAAAACCATTAAAGATGCAGGCAAGAAAAAACATTAAAGATACAGGCAAGCTGGTTTTTAGTATTAGTGTAGCTAATACAGAACCTTTGTTCCAGTAATAGGAGCCACAGCTGGTAGTTAGGATGGAGCATTGTGCCACCTGCTGGCTGCTTAAAAACATTCCTTCTACTCTGACGTCCCATGTCATTGAAGGCCATTACTGTAGTGTCAGTTTTGAAAATGTGAATGGAGAAACTCTTCAGTACTATTTTTAGCTGATGCCTTTATCCAAAGCGACTTGCAATTATGACTGAGTACAATTTAAGCAAGGGAGGGTTAAGGGTCTTGCTCCAGGGCCCAACAGTGGTGGGACTTGAACCAGCAACCTTCAAATTACAAAGAATGTACCTTAACCACTGAGCTACCCCTGCCCACTGATGATGATGATGATGATGATGATGATGATGATGATGATGATGATGATGATGATGATGATGATGATGATGATGATGATGATGATGATGATGATGATGATGATGATGATGATGATTTTCTTATTTATCCCTGTAACAAAAAAAATAGTATCTACATTGTCAGTGCTGACACTGTACACATATTGCCAAGGTTATGGTTGGTCAACTGGCAAATAAAGTGACTTTATTAGTTTTCTATTTGTGTGGCTGTTTATTTTATAAAAATTAAAAACTTGAGAACAAAGTTTGTTACGACACTATGCTTCAGGGTGCTTTCCTTTACATGTTTTAGGTTACAGTCTGACATTATAAACAGCTCGAAAACTCTTGTTCTTTGGGATTCTAGATGTCTTCTCAAACCTGGCAAGATTAGAAATCTAATCATTAAAACTGTCTTGTGTTTTGTAAAGAGATCATCCTTAAGTCCAAGGAGCATAGACGAGTAATTTCTTATTTAAAGCAGAAAAACATGGAATTTTGTCCAGCAGATGGTGCTAAAGCTCTGGTGAATTAGGTATTTAATGCACTTTCAAGAAGCTTCTTTAAGATATCTGATACTCTGTCAAGGTGAATAGGTTGTGCAAAAATATCAGAATGTCTGAATCCAGGACCGATGATCATGTTGTACACACATTGGGACCTTTTTTGCCAAATGCTATTGTGGCATTTTCTTCTTTAAAAGGCTGAACTCAGGTGGACAGCTTTGAAGTGCTTACTAACACCCTGTGTGACAGCTTTGTAATAGAAAACACTGGATCCTGTTCCTGACCACAAAAAAAGTAAGTCGAGTTATATACCACGATTACGTTTATACAGTTAGTGCTGAGGTAATAATCCTAATAATGAAAATGACAGTTGTGAGGTTTGTTTAAGAACAAGGGAATTGTATAAAAAAAAACACATTTGCATTAAATCTGCATATACTTGACTTTTCCCTTTTATAATCCAAGGTGATTGCAGCAAGTTAAACTGCATACTGACTCACTTTGATTGTTCTCTTTAATATCTCCTAATCATAAAACTATGACAGTTTGGGACCCTGGCTAAGAACGGTCCTGGTCTTTAATTTTCCCTTAAGGAGCGTGTCAGTCATGGCACACCCGCTGCTGTAGGGGGTTGCGATACCCCGGTTCCGATACTTAACTGCCAAGGTGCAGCTTGATGCATCTTTAAACTAAAAGTACTTGTCAAGCTAGAGGATTTTATTTATTGCTTGCCAAATTCTTCTTGTCTAATTTATGGCCAAACGTAACTGCAACAGTTAATTGATACTTACACGAAATATTCAGCGGGGATGAAATTAAAAATGGATTGGAAACAAGTTGGAGAGGTCAGACTGTCTTGCATTTATAAAAGATAGAGAGAACATTTTGCATTTATATATTATAGTGTAGAAGTAAATGATCCTAACGCTAAAGCTCAGCACGGAGATCATGCTTTATAAACTCCTAGCTTGAGGTTTTGTTTAAAACCAGACCAGGTAAAAATATGCAGAGAATTCAGCCAATGTCGGAAGCTTATCTTGCACACTCGAAAACACGGGCTTTCGTATTTTTAAAAGCTCACATTGTATGATGCTTCCTTCCAATAAGCTTCCTTTCTCTGGCAAACATCAGTTTATTTCTGCCACTGTTATAGCAGTTCATTTGAAATGCATTAAAGTAGAGAAGTGTGGTGTGAGGCTGCAGTATTAACATATCGTTCCACATCAGAACTTTCCTGACAGCGTTTGCTTTTCTTGCTTACCTTTCACAGGCAGTGTTGTGACACGACTGATGAGCGTTTTCAGATCTCCACGCTCGCACCACCGTAGCGATGTCTTTATCTGTGCATCATTTATTAAGCATGCATTCTGTGGGCTGTCTGGGCTTTAGGAGAGGGTGTGATAGTGTAGGTGTGTGTTGTGCGGTGTATGTTGTTCCATAGTCGCAGTGTGATCGATCTGTTAAGAGGTTCTCTCTGCTGCAACCCACGGCCAGCGCTGCTGTTCAGCTGTTTGTCACACACCTTTACTCTTAGCGCTCTGAGATGACAGCATCGTGACACGGAGATATTTCATTGCCCGCACACATTTATTCACTCACTCATTCTCTTTCTCTCTCTCTCTCTCTCTCTCTCGCTCTCTCGCTCTCTCTCTCACACACACACACATGCACACACACGTTTTTGCAAGCTGTCACTTTTGCACCTAAAATATGTCTCAGAACACAGATGTATTTGATTATACTGGAGACTGCTTAATAAGCAGTAGGTGCTCTTTGCATATCTAATGTGTGTTTGGAAATCATTTTAACTGATAGACCTTCTGCTTCATATGTGCTAGGTATCTTTCAGTTGAAGCTTAACGCCATTTTGTGAAAACTTTGTGAGTGTGAAAACTAAAAGGTGCCTAATCATACTGCATTCTGGAAATGGTCTGAGGTGCACTGTCTGTTGTCATACGAATCAGTACCTAAAATAATCATCCTGAAAAATTCATGTTCATGATGACACACATTAAGGTGAGAAACAATTACATACTGACTGATTTGTGCCAGCTTGTAAGTCACAACAGGCTATTGTTTTTAGGAAAGATCTTTTGCAGGAGCTTGTACTGCTCTCTGTAATCTTGGAACATCGGGCGTGGTGTTCCAGTTGGCTACAGAATTAAAAACGGCATCCTGCAAACTTTGGGGGTCCACCGCTACAGATTATTAGAAGCATTTATGAAAGGAGCTGCACTTTGGCTGCAGGCTAACTAGCTCACCCTGTGTAATGTCTCAGTACAGTGCTCTGTTATTGCACTGCGGTTGTTCCTTGGATTTTGCCAGCATGAGATGCCGAAGTATCCCCTCCATCCATGTGATGTAATTCACAGGAATGACTGGTGATTTTAGTTTGGGACCTGAATTATTGCATCTTTATGTTGGTTTGACAAGGAATCCCTCTATTCTTAGTCATTACAATGGACAGAATGTTTATCAGTTATTTACAATTTCTTAAGCATGATTTTGAAAACAGGTCTCATTTTGTCAAAACTCTACACACAATTCACACAACCACACTTCTGTGCTCAGTCTGAAATTTTTAAACATTTCTGATTTTCTAATTGTGTAGTTTGATTTTTTTTCAGAGATATAAAATGTTATACATTTTCTGGATTGATAAAACACTTTTCCTGAAACTCCTTTTCTCAAAACAGTAAACACAAAACCCAATTCACAAAACCTTTGACTTGTCTTGCAAAATCAAGTGTATTTTATTTTTGCTCAAAACCAAACTCTGTCATGAAAACCAAAACTCTGTCAGCCAACATACAAAGCCAACCAATGCATAAACACTATACAGCAGTCATGACGCATTACAGCCATTACACGCAGCAGTCGGTGCTTACTACTGTCACAGAATGCTGTCACACACGTGGTACGGCCCGCTACGTGCAGGGGGAATTCACATATTGACTCATTTGTAACCACGCCTATGTTCAACACACACCTGCACCTGCTTTAGTGTCGTTATATTTGTATGTATTTAAACCCCTGCTGGCATGTGTATCTGGTGTGTGTTGGTCTTTGATCCTGTTTACAGTCATGGTGCACAGTATGTTTGTGAGTTGTGTTTGACGTTGCCCGTGTTCCTGTTCCATGTGAGTGCCACTGCGTTCGTTTTTCATGTTTGTTTAATAAACACCTGTCTCCATCAAGGGAGTCTGTGTGTACTGCTCCTAGCCCTACGGCACTTGGCCCGTAACAGAAAGACTGACTGCCACAGGACGTCTACATTCTCTGTGGTAAATGGACTGCTCACGGGGACGTGTTCATGGGTGAGCTACGGGGAGAGCTCTGAGCAGCTGCTTCGTGGGAGGAAGCACACTCTAAAGCTAGGGGATGTTCCTTTGGCATTCCCCGAATGCCCCTAGTGCCGACATACCAAGCTGCTGCCTGGGTCCCTGGATGTTGGGGAGAGGACCGTGACCGGAGTTCGTGGCCACACCGGAGGAGGAGGAAAGCCCCCTGGAAATCCTTGGGGAGGCCTAGGGCTACAGAGCCAGGACCACGGAGAGCTGATGGGCTCCACTGGGACCGCTATGTAGGTGGTCTGGTGGAGTCGGCTAGGTCCCTGGCTAGTGGTGCTGTAGCCTGTGTTCTCCCTCTTCTGAGTACAGGCCATGAGCACTGGACGGGTTTGCCCAAAGCCCTGGAGGAATTCAGCCTCAGGGGTTCTCCCTGGGTGGCTGGCGACAGGTGGGCTGTAGTCCATAGCAGCACGTCCGGATCCAGGGTGGATATGCTCCTCTGCATGTCCTGTAGGGCCAAGGTTACACCTCCAGCACCTGTTCTAGTCTGTAGGCACATATACGGTGCCTCCAGGCTGGGTCCCGCCGAGGACGTTGTTGCCGCTGATCGGCGTTCCGTGCCTCTGGAACCATTGCTGAACGTCCTAGCTACACCTCGGGATCCACCACTGAATGCTGCAGTCGTGCCATCCGAGCTGGTGGACCTGGAGCATAACCGGACTGCCCTGGGAGAGGCACAGACTTTACCTTTCCCCCTCATATACTGACACCTCCCTTGTTGGTGGCTCTTAGCTCACCTTGTGTGGGGTGAGCACCAGGTATTGCCATGCTGTGTATGTGTACATGTCGGCCAATGGTTCGCTGTCCCGGGGGGTTTATACTGACACGGAACACTCCCCTTCCAACTGGTCACATGGTACGGCCCACCATTTACAGAGGGAATTCACACATTGTCTCATTTGTAATCATGTCTATGTTTAGCACACACCTGCACCTGGTTTAGTGTCGTTATGCTTGTATGTATTTAAACCCCTGTTGGTGTGCATCTTTGTCAGTCTTTGATCCTGTTTATGTTTGTGGTGCACATTGTTTGTGAGCTGTGTTCGACATTGCCTGTGTTCCTGTTCCATGTGAATGCCACTATGTTCGTTATTCATGTTTGTTTGTTTAATAAACGTCTGTCTCCGTCGAGGGAGTCTGTGTCCTGCTCTTCACCCTGCGGCACTCGGCCGTTACAACTACATAAATTCCAAAACACTGCACTCTTGGCATTAGAAGGACAAAAATTATTTGGAAATTTTGCATATTTTTGTATTTATGAAAATATGTTTATGTATACTAGAAAAGAATGTATATATAGAATGCAGTATAGTTATTTGTACCTGTATTTAGTGTATGGAATGTCAGCACCATGCCTCTGCACTGGGTGCGGCCACAGGACTTCATCTCCATCACAGTCACTGTTGCCTGCTAGACAACGGGAGAAATTCTTTAGCGTGTCAAATCCATCCTTGAAAAAAACCCACTCTTATGTTATCACATGCTGTGTCCGTGGACCGGAGTGGCTTTTCCTGGGTGTAGAAGATTCGGTGCTAAACCTTCCACCGTCATGCTGAGAGAATTCTTTGTTCAGGTTTAGGAAAGGAGAGTGCTGTAGTAATCAAACATGTATGGAACATTCCATAGATAATGAATGTGGTTACTGGTACACCACTCACATACTCTTGGACCATTGGGAAAGCTCACATTGTTCTAAATGATAGCAAACACATGACAAGCTGTCCAGTAGACCCTGCTCAAGCTAATCATCATATAACCCACCCCCAAATGTTGTCTGGCCCTAAGGTAACATGGCAAACCCCAAAGCTGCTGACAGCTGCACACATTTGCCTGAAACCACATTTGCCTGGCTGCTACTCTGGCCAGGCACTTCTATAATGGTAAAGAAGTATACTTTGTGTGTTCAGATACCAAACATATATTACTGCCCTGGTTTTCTTCTCTGAATGGCCTGACTACTGACTACTGAATCTATTTTGTTAGATGGCATGGACCAAAACATGATCTATAATTGCTGCTCTGACTTCATCTGGTCTGACTGCTCTTGTTCTGGGTCTCTGTTTTCATCTTCCTCCTCTTCCTCCTCATACCCTGGCTCCGACACATGTTGTCCTCCATTACTAAACTCACAATCCCACATACAGATGTGCATTTGAATTGGCTTTTATTCTGTTTACTTATCAAGTTCATCCCCATTCACCGATTGGACACATATATGCACAGTTTTCACCTGTAGTGTGTTAATGATGACACTGTGTTAGTTGTGTTTAACCTTTGTGGTCTGTGTGCCTTAGTTTGCAGAATATGAGAGTAGAATATGTTTGTCAGTGACAATGTGCTTAGAGGTTTGCAAAAACTCCGAACCAGATCTGAAAACTTTGGCCATCTAGGTGAATATTGTTTCAGGTTTTGCAAAAAGTGAGATTCACTTATGTTTTGGCAGTTGACAGCAAGCATCATCTCTTTTCCTTGCTGGATCTGGCCATAGGACCTCTTACACGTTTTCACACACAGAATGGTGATTCCATCCTTGCACAGACCCTGCACCAATCTGCAGGCAAGCCTACTTTATGGCTTGAATGAGGGGCATCCTGATATAGAAATAGGGGGGTTAAGGAAGGAGAGTGAGGTGGGAGGTTTTGCAGCAAAAAGTATGGATGCTTTTGGACCAGAGCAGATTGGTGAAGAGATGCATTGTCTCAGGGGACAATGTAGCTCATATACTCTGCATCCATTTTGACTTCTGCTGTGATGATGGTCTGCAGTCTGTCTAAAAATGGAAGTGTGTGGTCCGAGATGTAAGGGCCTAAGTTGGCATGGGGACGAAAGGCCCCATTCTGTGTGATTGCAGTGGACATTGTGATATTACCCCCATGTTGGCCCCGGATATTTCAACCAGCTCTGTTGCCAACGGTGCTTCTCCCCCACCACCTACGTTCGTCAGGTTAAACCCAGCTAGATGACTTCACATGGGATTGTCTCAGCATCCATGTGCAAACTTCTTTGAAAAAAAGACAACACCGTGTAGTTCAGTATAGGCCTACCGTAAACGGACATAAATACGCTTCAGTATTGATACAAAGACCTGAAGAACATTATTGGTCATTGAGGGAGTTTTTCTCTGATGTGTATTGCGCTACTGGCCAAAGCCGAGTTTACTATAACTCTGTGTCTTTAGCAGCTACACTACTCTATTATAGCTACTTCGCTCTCTCTTGTTACTATGAGAATACAGTGTCCTTTCCTACTTGACATTCTCGACCCTCATATAGTCTTTTGTCAATAACAGGAGCGCATACAAGTCATTATTGCAAACATATATCACAATGAATGAGTACAAAAGGTACAGATGTAGTGCACATAGTATATATTATAAACCTATACTGCACTGATTTTACTGTAGGTCGTAGAGAAAAGTTGTTGTTCACCTGTGTCCTTATCGAAATGTCCAAATCACCGTTGCAGCAGTGTGTGTGCTGAGGCTGGTCTGAACTCTCTGTCCATCCTCTCTCAATGTCAACCCCTGGCTTACAACATTTGTTTCTCATTTGTTAAATTTGGTCCTCTTTTTTGTCCTCCTCGAGGTCTGCCTCTACCCCTCCCCTCTCTCTGTCCTGCTTCCTCCACGGGCTCCCCCATCATCCTCTCCCACCTTCATCCTCTCCTCTTTCTGCAATGTCGTCTTCCGTTTCTGAAGACAGGTAAACTTACCCGTTGCCTTTTTATAGTGCTTATGCCCAACTGGTGAGTTTATAATTAAGCACCTATTTCTCTGTGCATCTGATGTCTGTGATTGGTCAGTTGGTTCACAGGTGTGGTATTATGAAAGACGGCGCCTTGAAATGGCAAAGAAGAGTTTAGTGTTTAGTAAAACTCTGTATGTAGTATATTGCAAAAAGTGTGAGGTGGTTCTGGGCTGGTAAGTTGAGAAGATCTGTGCTGATGTTTTGTTCCTTGAATGTCAGGTTTCACTAAGTGTGGGTTATTTTTAATCGATGTGTGTGTAAACAATCATAAAAAACTCGAAAATAAATACATGCGATATGAATAATGTTTTGTGGGTGCAGCACTGGGTCAAAGGGAGATTGTGTTAATTAACGGGCAAAAGAGATACTTGATACTCTTACACCAAAGCCCTGCCACACCCCTCCCGCACAGCAAGAGCATAGCTCTCCCGGTTCATTTTCATGTTAAATCAATTACTCACTGAATTTATGTGTAATAACCAGTGTGATACACATAACCACAACCAGCTAAAACTCACTTTATTTCAAAACAAGGTAACCATCCTTCAGGTAGCCCGCAAATGTGAATATGAAAAATTAGGCTTTTAGAGGCACTTAAATAACAAATAATTTGGCAGATAAATTGGGTGTAACTATTTAGTAGCAGATGCCCAGATTAATTGGCTGTCATCATTCCCTTGATTTACCCTTTCTTTTGTACAGGAACCATATAATTCTGGCAGATACGCGTATTACGTAACCCACTGGTGAAATAATGTGCAGGGTACCATTTCTTCTGGCTTCAAAGACAGCGCTTAAGGCAATAATTTACTGGAGTTTTACACGTCTTAGAAACCCAAATGATATTTCGTTGTCTCTGGATGTCAGCAGGCCCAGTTGTCAGAAGCTGTAGATAAATCTTAGCACGGTGAAGCCGACAGCAGGTGTTCTGTAGCCAGAAGGAATGAGGTGTGGTAGTGTGGCAGTATGTCCATGTTATGTGTCGGCTGTAACTTGCAGTCATGATATATAGCATTCATTCCTTTGATATTTTTTGTGAACTCCACAAGCAACATTTACATATTAATTTTGTTCATATTTCATATTCTACTCTAATAGTGCTAGAAATTGGGATAAATTATACATTTTGCAGAAAAAGCTCACATTCCCCTTATTTGCGCGTCTGTACCACCAGTAGATGGCGCAGTGAGCCAGTTCTTCTGAACATGGACATAGTGCTTATTGATTTTTTACGATTTAACCGATATGAACTGATATACTTTTAAAAATCTACAAACATCTAGCAATCTTTAGTGCAGATCATAAAAATATTGTATATGGAATATTCACAGATCCATTGCAGGTCTCTAGCCTGTCGCTAGTAGCCAAAAAAGAAAGAATGTTTTATTGACTTAGGGCCTCGCACTGAGGCGCCACTGTGGCGGAGTGAGAGCGAAGGGATATTTGCATATTTGCCTGTTGCCTTCCAAGTGCTACTGTAAATCCTCTCCAGCTTTAACACCAGCTTTAACACCAGAATTAACAGCCAAAAACGCACTGCTGTTTACAGCATTACTGCAATGTAGGGAAAAAAATAATGCATGTTTCTAAAATCTCAGTGTAGCGTCATATACTTATAGCGAACAGGTAGTACAAAGCAATGTAGAACACATGGTTTCCAAAAAGGACGACTCGGACAGGGATTATCCACTAGCTGTGGATCCAATATCCACTCATTCTAAAGGCCTTCTGACGGTCTAACCTGTGTAACCAGTCTATGTTTAAAATAGCAGAACGCCTGCTACACACACAGACACGCATACACACAAGCGCACATGACACATAACCTATAATATGCTACACTGAATACCTGTGTCTACAAAGTGTTTCCATTTAACCACACCTCCCCACATTATTTGGCCTTTTAATTTAAAATAGCTATTAATGATTTATAATCTCTAGTGTAGTAGTTTGTGGTAATACACATACTGAAAAAAACAAGGATTATCACTGTATATACACTGCATCACTGTATATTATTAATATTACCACAAGGGGCTGGCAGCCTTTCTCTACACAAATAAATAAACGTCCCAGTAATACATATATTACGGTGCTGATAGTGCCCTAGTTCTTTTTGCACATTGTGCTTTTGTGTAGTTATCTGTCTGTGTTTACATAGCCATCCGTGTGCGTTTTTAGGTTGATGTTTTTAATGTCTTACAATTAAACTTGACTATATCTGTACAAAATAATAAAAGCATGACGTAAATAGAGGCAAATCCCATGTTGTTTCTGATATTTACACAACATTTATTGTCGTTGCAGGATCTGCGTTGCGTTATGCTACGGCGGACACGGCCTACCATGTTTTGGTGCTGCATTTTTCAAACGACCTTTAGATGGCGATATTATCCAAGGAACGCTCAAATAATTTGGTAGTGCAGTGGCAAATGGTCATTTATTCCTGATAGAACGATAAATTCTCAACTGCCAACTCATGCAGTTATATTCTTCTTCTTCTTCTTCTTCTTCTTCTTCTTCTTCTTCTTCTTCTTCTTCTTCTTAATATTAATATTATTAATACAAACACTCTCCTTGTTGATCATAACCTTAAAATAAATGCAACATTTAATCACATCTGGGTCATTTTTATAAATCCAAATTTTAAAAAAAAGTTACCATTGGCAAGACAGTTCACTTAAAAGCACGTAACCTTGCCAATGGCCTAGATATCATTTTAGCCCATTAATATATCTTTGGTTGAATTTCCATAATTTTATGGCCTTATTTAGGGTAGTGAGTTCTCTCCCTTTTTTAACCTTGGAGTCAGACCACACAATTTTCAAACAGCACATCCTCCCACACCTCATTAGCATGTTGAATGATTAGCATTTAGAGTGGCAGTAAATAGAATAGCTACAGCCCTACAGCCCTGTGATCAAAGGCTCCCTGTGTCCGGAAAGGCCTGCCATCACCTGGTACTACAGAGACCGCCGCTGAAGGTGAGCGCTGACCTTGTCCTGGGAACACTGTGGCTGCTCCGCGCTGCGGAGGAAACCCGCGATAAACCCCCTCCCTCTCCCGCCATCGGCACCCCCTCCCGGCCTCCTCGGTTTCTCCGACACGGACATACGCAAGTGGAAACGCGGAGGAAACTGAGAATTACTAGCGGGGAACAGAGAGTCAGTTTAGGCTGCGTTTACCACCCGCTCACATGCGAGTACAAAGCCAAGCGCGCCGATCAGTGCGGCCAGTTTCTCTCCCAGGAATTGAGGAAAAGGAACAATCCGGCGCACCTGTTTCCTCTACGAACACATAGAGGAAACTGGGCGTAAATCACACCAAATAAAAATAGAATCAACAGTGTTATTCAAATCGGGTGCCTTTTGGTAGATTTCACTTGTTTTTCAAGTCTGCAAACACTCGCCAGTATCCACCTTTGCACGTTCAAGCCGAATGGCCTAAACGTTAACAGTGATCATTTTTCGAATAAAGTTTAACTAAGGTTATGAGGGACCTATAACGTTTTAATTACGATTTATGAGGTAACGCACATGCACGCACACAAGCTCGCACACAAGCTCACAGAAAAGCGGTAGGCCTGTGTCATCCTATGACAACATCTATAATGAATCAAAATGATATTTTCCAGTGATACCGATACAGTCAAAGTTATGTAGTAAAATATGAGTCTCCCCCTCTGGCCAAATTCTAGGTATAAATCAAAAAATCGGAATGGCTTTGAATGTTTATGGAAACTCTAATCGCAGCACATTTCTTCTTCTAAGGACTCGTACACAGCTCGGCATGGTGCTGCGCCAGCGCCAAGTACCGCAGGGATGTGCTCCTATCAAATACTGCAGCAGAAGTGCGCTTCGCCGGATCATCGCATGTCAGCCCATGGAGAGAGACAGATCTCTGGCTGAGCGCAGGACCGCCTACCAGGTACCGGGCAGCCTGCGCGCTCCCTGCCCTATTACTCTGCCTGACCGTTTACTTAACGCGCAAAACGGGCTTTGTACGTTCCCATGCCTGAAAAACGTATTACCGCATTCACGTGCCAATGCGTCGTAGCTCCTGTGAGCGATTTTCCTTCCACGCAGACACTAAATGAATGAACCGGTCCGTTATTGTAGGCCTTTCCGAGTGTCAGAGCAGCCTGATCGAGGTCAGCATAAGCAGATTCAATAAACGCAAACAATTGTAAATGCTGGGGAAATTACGTTAAGGCAGTAAGTCTCCTGCTCTCAGCACTTAATATCCTTCATCCAGGAATAAAGTGTTGGAATATCCGTGGGATCATTTTCCATGTATAGACTTGGACAAAACCACTCAAAACTCTGTTCATCAAGCTCTATCTTTCAGTGAGGGCCCAGCATCAGAAGTGCATCACTGCTGGAGAGAATTAAATAGCTTTTTATTATATTAGGATAGAATTGATTGATATAGTCCTGTTGGGATGTGAGTATATATTGATTCATGGAAGCTACGAACTATATACGTGCAGTGAGTGAGGGCTTTGGAGATCCACATTCTGGATCCACGCCATGAAAACACTGGAAGGTTTAAATGTAATGATCCTGGAATTGTTCAAATGCTAATGCTAAGGAAGTAATATTTCTCACTCGTCTCACCTAAAGAATTAACACCCATGAGTCTAATTTATTATTCTCACATAACGTGGTATTGCTGATTTAGTCATATCTAAAGGGACAGTTTTTTTTTTGTTTTTTTTTTTTTTGTAAAGGAAACTTCACAGTGTCCAGTCCATAAAGCAGAGATGGTGAAATCAGGGTGGCATGAGAAAAATGTTATTGCTGTATTGATGTGTGTGTGAAGGGGCATCAATACTGTGCTGTAATAAAGCTTTATTTACTGCAGCTCTGTGGGGAGGTACTGTAGCGTTCCACCTTCTGCCAATCGACTTGCTGCCACACACACACACACACACACACACACACACATACGCACACGCACACGCGCACATGCACACACACACACACACACACACACACACACACACACACACACACACACACACGCTTTCCTACTTTCAAATGTAATTACCTTCCTGGCTATTCATTTAGAAATTCATTGTCTAGTAAAATCATCCCTATTTCTGAAAAACGAGCAGGGTCACATGCGCTAAACTCCAGAGATCTGATTAATGTGGCGAGCTTGGACGTTACGCTTTGTGCTTATGTGCTGCGTATTGCAGCCGGCGCTGGTAGCCAGACCCTGGGCATGCGTGTGGCCCTCTCCCTGCGTCCCTGCATCAGCCACCGCGGCCAGCCTCACCGATCTAAAGTCCCTCTGTGCAACAAACCAGCAGCAAAGTGCTGATGAAGTCGCGCGGAGAGGGGACGGGGCGGGGCAGGTGTTTCCCGTGTTTCCGTGGGGACGGGGGACGGGGGACGGGGGACGGGGGGAGGGGTGGGGAGCAGCACTACACCTGCTGGTCGTGGTCGTGGCCCACGGCTGCGTGATGGATCGATGGAAGAAGGAACTGACTCAGCGATTTAGTGACACTAGCTGGTACTGAGGGTGGAACAGCCCAGACTGAAACACGCTGTCATCGCATGGGCTGATAACAAGCATCCATCTTTTAGCGTGCGGCGGAGAAGAGGAACCTGGATTGTTAAAGAGGCAGGCAATGCTCGTTGGCTTGGACAGCCGTAGGGCGAGTGGCCCCCTCGGGTCAAGCGTCAACGGGTGTGACCCGCCTGGCCGCGTTCATATTACCCCAGCCCTGGACTGGGTGAAGACCCTTATGAGAGCACCGAGCATCCTACAGATATAGAGATATAATTCTTGGTAGCCTCCAGCAATATAGGTAATTTAGAGTATATGTGATAAAGGATCCTTAATAAATAGATTGTCTAATACAGTCAAGCTAGCAAATACATTTTCCCACAAACTGCATTTTACACCCAAATATCAAATTAAATGTTTTACGATGCTTGGCATATTTGTCTTACCATTGCTGTTTAGAGCTGTATTTTACTAGCTCTTAGTTTTTATTGTAGACTCATACACTATACACTATACATTTTAGTAAGAGATAGGATACTGAAAGCATCGTTTTTAGAGTGGCTTGCTTTAATAAATTAACATGTCTAATTTAGATTTCTAGATAAGCTGACTAAATTCGATATTTGTGTTTAAACATTTATGGTTGGTTCACAGTGTGTCACTGTTGGAAAGTACAATGGAATCCAACACAATACAAGGGTGTTGATTTTTGACTCAAAAAGTACATGAGCAGTAAATGCAGGATGGTGCAGTTCTTAATACTGTCGATAGGGGGCACCTTGTTCATAAAGGTAGCACAAGCGGCTTGAATCCTTCCACCTGGATTGCGGGGTTTATGCTACTGGTGGGCGGAGAATGAAAATCTCCGGTTAGGTACATTCCGTATGAAATAAAATATATATATATTTTCACTTATGAAAGCCTTATTATACTGCAGAAGTCTACAATGAATGCTGATGCTACAATCACGGACATGAGGTAATACAAACTGAATCGAGTGAGCCTATACAATACAACAATCTGACAGTTATAGATGGACTCCAATATAACACTCAAAAACCTTGGAGGCGTATTCAAAATTGAAAGCATAATCTTATCTAAAAGTAGCACGCTTTGAAAGTGTGATAAAAGCTGCTTTGTGTCGCTGTTGCCTCGAGTCCACACAGCCATAAATCTCGCCCTGGAATAATTGTTTACAGTTGAAATTAATGTAACACGCATTCCTCAGCAGCTAATAAATTAAGGCCTCTCTCATTAGCATCTGAATTGATTCCCCCTTGGTTCTTCCACACAACACATGTGGCTGGATCCAGCTCAATTATTTATTTATTTTGTTAATTCTCACAAACGGCGAAAAAAGAGCGAGAAAAGAGCAAAAACAGTAATAAATATAAACCTGAACATCACTGAATGAAAATGTTTTGTAAAAACAAAAACGCAGCTCTCATTTATTACCCTCGTTGTTCTACTTCGTTTCGCTTGCTTTGTTTTGTTTACTAGTTGTAGGTTTCGGAGTTAGTCTATGGCTCATTGTGTAACGGTGTACTCTGTGAAAGCTTGCTGCCTCGTCACACTTCGCCGAGGTGGAGAGGTGGTCTAGCTGCCTGGGCTCCACCGCTGTCCAAACAGTGTTTGTGCTGGGAGGCCCAGGGTGGGGGTGATGGAGTCCAGGCCAGTTGGACAGCACCAGAGATGACAACCCTTGCTTTGCAGCAGCTGCTGCGAAGCCCAGAGCAGAGGGTGTCTAATGAAGAGCAGATTCACTCTGGACTATGATATGATGGTATATGATGGAATATATGGTTTGGGAAAGTAACTGTATGTGTGTGTGTGCGCGTACATGTGTGCATCTCCTCTGGGTTGGAAGTGCTCTCTTATCTTGTCGTGCACGGCTTATCTGGTCAGTGTACAGCGGTACGTCTGTTAAGAGACCTGGTGCTCACACCTCCAGCCATGTGCCTGAGGGGAGAGAGGAGGGGCATGAATGTCCCCTCCTCCGACTGAACAGGACTCGCCTGCCAACCCCGGTCCTCGGGTTGGTGCGTAGCGAGTGTTATCCTGTGCACTCTGCACGTACACACGGAGTACAGGCTTCGTGGACAGATTTAGGGGATGTTATGGGCCATGCCAGACAGCGGGCAGCCCAGCTGCGGATGTGCGCGACACGCCGCACTCCCCGGGGCGTCGCGGAGTGATGACATCCTCTCTTTAATGAGCGGGCTCAGCGCAGCCGCGGAAGAGCCGCCGAGAGCCTTAAATCAGCCTGGATTATGTAACGCGTTGAGCCGCATGGACGGTAGTGGTGGGGGTGGGGTTGGGGGTTTAGGTCAGCAGAAGGGGCCGAGTACTGGGGGCGGACCTGTTACAGTGCTGTCATGTGTCTGTAGCCCATCTGTCCTTCCAGAGAGACCTGGGAGCTTTTAAAGCCGCACAGATCTCCAGCGGCCCTGCAGACAAACACCAGAGCACCATGCTCTCCTGCCTGCCAGGCACACACACACACACACACACACACACACACTCACAGACTCACAAACACACACACACACACACACACACACGGTCATACACACAAACCCACACTCACTCACATACACGGGTACACTTAACCATAGACATGCATAACCCACAGACACACACACACACACACACACACACACACACACACACACACACACACACAGCAGTATGCCTAGAGTTCTGAGGTTTTATGTTTGGACGACTCTCTTCCTTCTAAGTGGTGATTTATAAAGTGCCAGAGTCAGGACAGGGCCATGTGCAGCCTGTGCTTTGTTGATGATGAGTTCACTGCTCTCATTATGTGTATCTCCCAATAATCCAGTGAATATATTACTGGGCTCTGACTGCCAACTGATACTTCCAATGCTCTTAAATCTAGTAGGATTAATCACAGAGTATGTAAAATGTTGAATGAATTGATCAGTTTTTGGAAGTAAGTGCACCTCTGTCTCATGCCCATCTTCCATATCGGAAACGCAGATTTAATTTTCTCTTCTTCTACCTTTACTTTAATGCTCAGATGTGATTACCGAGCCTATTTTTTGCACATATTTGTCTGTCTTTTTTCCCATGACAGTGGACACACACTTACACACACACACACACACACACACACACACACACACACACACACACACAGTGTGCAGATAGCCCTCCTAAGTCGTCACAGTAATGTGATGGAGTACCTAGATGGAGGATCTGTCTGGTATTTCTCCTTAGGCCTTGGCTCTAATGCGACTGGGCCTTACTGCACAGTGCAGGGTAGTTGCTGACTAGTCTGGTAACCTTTCAAAACAGCACACAGCTGTGCTGCTGCAAATGAGACTGATAGCGACACACACACACACACACAAACACGCAAATGCACACTCACACATACACACACGTGCGCGCGCACTCATCCTTTTTAATTAAAGATGAGATGAAATTGAGCTGTCATAAAATTTTTGATAGAAAAACCTTACAGTGATACCATACACCAGCAATGTACATTAATTCACCACTCTATTTATTTAATAATACACCCAAGATAAGACTGGTTTTATGAATGAAAAAGTTGTATAGTTCAATTACTTACATCCTGAAATAAACCTGATTCGTACCATAACCTGATTAGCATATATTTCTAATTTATGTAGCATACATTTCCAATTATCTTCTTGCCTTACATATTACTGTCAAGATAATCAGTTATTCTTAATTCTGACATTACCATAGGCATGCCGCTCATCTTGCCTACACAGTTCGTGGCTCGGCGTGACGTGCCTCTGTGACACATTCACGCTGCAGTCAGCAGTGGCCCACAGCCTTTCCTTTTCCCTGCGTGACTCACACACTACGCTGGCAACACCACTCTGAACAGGGCTCGGGTGAGCTTGTAATTAGATCTCACGGAACTAAATCAAATTCATTTAAATGAAAGGAGAAGACTAAACCCACTGCTGGCTGCGTTTTGTGCGGCGTGCTTTGTGTGTGTGTGTGTGTGTGTGTGTGTGTGTGTGTGTGTGTGCGCGTGCGCTGGCTAATTCAGTAATCTAACAATGCCGGAGAGGATGGGGGCTACACAGCCTGCTGTTCCTTCCTGTAGCTCAGCGCTTAACCTTGACGAGTCGATATGATATAGGCGCAGTTTGCTTATCTTCTCCTGACACCAGCACTGTATAGCTCACAGCAGGGCCAAGAGGCTTTGCCATTAACATAGCTCACAAACACATCACTCTCTCTCCATCTCTCTCCTTCTCTCTCTGTCTCTCGCCATCTCTATCTGCTTCAGTTTCATACATGCGTGTACCCTTTCGACCTACTGATGATGACTGGATACAGTATTGTGGATCTAAAATATTACCCTACATCTGATACAGCCTCGTTGGGAGCACATTGCACTTTTACTTTTCCCAGTGTGCGGTTTAAATTCCAATCAGTATTCCTAAAAGTCGAGGCTGTCAGCATCTGAGGCCCTCGCTTGTCCCTCCAGAGTTCCGCTCCTGACACGCAAAGGCTGTCAGCGGGGGAGGGTGTGACGCTCCGCACGGGTCCTGCGCGTTCCTGTGTGTAGTGCGGCGTGCGAAGCCATCATCGCCGCCCAAGGTGAGGCGTTGCGGGGCCGGGGGCCAGGTTGATGAGGGAGGTGTGAGTGAGGAGGTTGAGGGGGAAGAAGGGGGGAGTTAATTTCTCCCGATCACCGTGCACAACCTGCAGCCTTAATGGCGGCCGTAATTAATTCTGCTGATGTTAATCACCGGGGCCGGTCCCCCCAATTATCAGCCTGCTGCAGATGGGCCTCTGAGCAGACATGAAAAATTAGGAAAATGAATCTGTAATGGGGTGGCAGATCTAATCTACGTCAGAGAAAACAAAGTTTGGAAGAGCAGGGAGCCGGTGAGGAGTCCACCGCACAAGACAGGCCCCTGACAGAGCTGAAAAATGTTAGCGTGTCCGAAGTGTTTGGTAATTACCGGGCCATTGGATTCCTCCTTCGTTAATTTATCACGGGAAGGAGAGGTGAGGTGGTGGATATCGGATGGGAAAGACCGGGGATGGCCGCGGTCATGTGTGCCCCGCACCGCTGAAAGGTTAATCAGGGTCTGCGGCTGCTCTGTGTGGCCCACCCAATCAACTCCCAATCAGCTGGGTGGAAAAAAAGAGAAAAGCCAGCACTGTTAACAATAGATAGAGAGAGGGAGCGGGTCTGCGCATGCTCAACCCCCCCTCCCACCTCAGCCTAGCCACACACGTGTACCAGCGGGCACCCAGAGGCGTGTGATTGGCGCAGTCACACGTGCTGATGCGGGGGGTGTGCGACAGAGGCCTGGCAGGTCAGAGGACGGGCCCTCCCAGAGGACGTCTTCTCTGCCAACGTCAAACAACATTACGCCAAAAACAGCTGATTAATTGGAATGGTGGAGGAGCCATTTTTCATGCTGCGGCCCTCGTCGAGAGGCACGGCTTGCAGTCACTGCCTTTTTCTGGCCTTAATTACTGTCCAACCTATTCTCTCTTTAATAAGGCGCCACGGCCTCCTCTGAAATTTGGAGGGTTAAAGCAATTAATCACTCATAATCATTGTTCTTAAGCACTGGGAAAGTCCACAATAGACTCAGCTCTCTGCCAACCACAATATAGCTTAAGTGTATTATGGATGAGGTTTGTAATTACTTGTGCTACATTTTCAACTTCCAATAACCACATGCAATCAAGTAAGGAGGAAGAGGTTATTTCATCATCAAACAGAGCAAGTGCTGGAATTGATTTCATGCACTAATTCCGAAAAACCCAGTTAGATGCTTGGCAACTCGGGAACTAATCCCTTTGGGGTAAAAGTGATTGAAACAATCAGAGAGTTACAGCAAGGTGTTTTTTTCCATCTTGCCAGTGATTTGCAAATGTACAGTGCGTAGATATTCCCTGCTCTTCCAGCGCGTCCGGTTGACGTTTTCTCTTGCTTCAAATGCAGCTGTAACACGCCCCCAAAAGTGCACGTCGCTAGGCAGTGAAGATCATTGAGTGACCTATGCTTTAGCTGTGCTTTGTCTTCTAATAAACACTTGATGAGTTGAGTAATCACACCTCTTGTGATTGTGCCTGCGCGCTCAATCAATGATTCTGTGCTGATTACTTCACCCGAGTTTTTTTCTTTTTTTTCCCCGATAGTCATCAGAGGTCAACAGCTCATTTACTGCTAATGACACTCGAGGGAGACGGGCTGCTCTATAGGTGAGAATCCACCCATAAGTACAAATGGGGCGAGGAAGAACTCGTATTGTTCTTTTTGCCTCGGTAACACAGTCACATGACCCCAGTCCAGGTGTTCCAACCATAAGGCACTGCAACCTCGAGTCAGGTCTACCGCGGGCATAGCTGAAAGCAAACTATTTCATGGTTTTTGCTATGAAAAATTTCGCTGAATACTTAAATAACTATTTAGTCATGATTACCTGCCATAAATTCCATGTTTGGCAGAGTCTCTAAAGACTTTACAGTACGCACTGTTTTATAATAGATGATGTTTATTCTAGTCCCAAATATCTCTACAATAAAGCTGAATACCTTTTGCATGGGGTTAATTTGCCCTCTAAGGAATGTGTTTAGTGCACTAACGCCGATTAAAACATCCAGAGTCTCAAGAGATCATATGCAGTTGCACTCCCAAGGAAAATGCATAGTGGTTATTAGTGTCACCCAGGGTCTATGAAACGCTGCTTCGAGAAGGTCCGCCTCTACTCCTGGCTGTTCCTGCCATATTTGCATTTTTATTAGAGTATGAGAGAGAGTGACAGACAGAGAGAAAAAAAGAGAGAGAGGCAGGACAAAGAACCTGCAGGAAGAGCCAGCGGCTCCTGCCTCCAGTGGGAGTTAATTGAATGCATTCAAATGTGATTCATAGAACAATTACACTCTCTTCCTATACATGCATGGCAATTATTTTGAATATATCGGTTCTCTTTTTCCTGCACACCCTCCCCCAAGCTTTTCCCATCTCCTCTCCCTGCCCTTAGACTCCCCCTAAATTAAAAAATTGGACTGGCCTTTGTTGGGGACGTGGGAGAGGAATCGATGACTGCATTAATTACAGCAATTCATTACCCAAATAACCGCTGGCCTCGCACAGGGAAGGGCACGGGTTCAGGCATGCCTGCCCCTGCTCTGACATCCCGGCGCTGTTGCCCTGATGGCCAGGGACCACAAAACCACTCCAGGCAAAGTTATTGTTTCTGGATCTGTTTTGGTGTAGTACATAATCCAGATCAGCACGGACAGGGCGGAAAAATGTGATTCCAGAAAAGCAGCGGTGTTGTGAAAGGCAGACTGGGTAGCACCGTTCCTACGCTCCTGCGTGCGAACCTGCTTTAGTGCTGCGCCACGCAAAGCTCATTCGGTGGTCTGCCCGATCTGTCATAGCTGTCCGTGTGTGAGAAAACAGCTTCGCAGTAGACGAGGCGAGCTGCTGCTTCCCCACTATCTCGGCCAAATTATCATGAAACCTCAGGCTGTTAAGAGATGTCTTTCAGCTCTAGAGAAGTCATAAAAGCCATACAGTCAGCGCTCAGTTTACTTAAAAAAAGCAATAAAACAGGCCAAGTAAATATATAATCTATATAAGATGATATGTAAGCTCTGTTCTTCTGTTTTTCTTCTGAAAGGTTGTGTATTTCTCACCAACAAATACCTTTGCTTCTTTGAAGATGCTGGCTGAGATCATCAAAATGTTTTTTAAAAAATCAATATGTATTTCCTTTAAGGATTATGTGGGATTTGACCTACGAGATCCGAAGGGCAACATCCACATGAATGGGACCTTCCCACATTAGACAGGTGGGAGCATTAGCCATGATGTACATATCGGCACAGACTGAGGGTACCTCTGTTCGTGAGTGTGTACTCAATATGAGTGTGTGTGTGTGCGTGTGTGTGTGCGCGTGTGTGTGTTCTTGCGCGTGCGTGTGTGTGCGTGTGTGTGTGTGTGCGTGTGTGTGTGTGCGTGTGTGTGTTCTTGCACGCATGTGTGTGTGTGTGTGTGTGTGTGTGAGAGAGAGAGACAGTTGGATATGCTGTATTCAGTACAGTTAGCAGAGGACAGTAGTAAAGGACACAACTCCTGTGTGCTGGCAGCCCAACTATCTCTGACTGTCTGTTAAATTATATCTTATACTGTCACCCTATTAAAACATGATAATGATGGATCACACACGTGAATTACTGTTGAGTGGATAGCTGGGTAGGATGAATGTGTTATAGCATGTGTGTGTGTGTTGTTAATGTGCAGGGCCTGTACAAGTGTCTCAGGTGCAGTGTTGAACTTTCTTCTCAGATTAGCGCTAGTTAACTTGCTGCCGGCTGCCCAAACCTGCTCACTGAACGACAGTTATGTGTGTTAGGCAGGTGACAATCCTGCATGTGACATGTCAAATCCAACAGACATGCTGTTGTTATTGAGACCCCTCGTGGCACCCCGCACTTGCAAAGCCTGGTCCATTTGACCCGGACGCCGGGATTAATGGCTCTCCCATCTTGAATGTTACACACCGGTTCACCCTGTGCACGTTGCCGCCTGGCGGGTTCTCACTTGCGGTTCAGGGTGGAGCACCGGGCCCTGATCAAGTCCACGATGACATAAGGCAGCTCAAGTTACGGCTACGCAGGAGAGAACGTAGGTGTGTCTCTGGAGGAGCGGAAGGTTGACGAGCCATGTGATGAGCTGTCACTTTTCTGAATGGCAGAAAGGGGTGTGGTCATGCCTGAACATGTCGATCACCGTGTGCATTTAAAGATGATTAATTACACCCCCATTCAAATGTGTGGGAATATTTGAGCTTAAAGGTTAATAAAAGCAATTGACAGCTGGGTGTTCCAGTTGAACAGCTTGGTGTCAGTGGAACACTCATGTTCAAGGTGCACAGGGACATGAGACAGCATTTGACAGTAAATGTGTCTGCTTCCTGCCCCAGGCTGCCCCAGGTGCCCTCAAATCATCCTTAACAGAATTTGGTTTATCAAGCAGATGCCAGGATGAGAAAGCAGAACTGACCCACTTTCAGAGGAGATGCAAAAATGGTCCTGAAATATGCAACATTGCATGAAAACAGATGCAACCATAAGCACAGCAATTACTGTTGCATTTCTGTAAATGCTGAAAGTGTTTCTGTTATATACTTGTGATTTTTCTGCATTATGAAGATCTGCAAGGTACCTTTAAACTGCAGCAGCCCTCTAAAGCTCAGCTGTGTGGCATTTGACATTAATGAGCAGAGTTGCTCGAGGTTCTGGATTTGTTCCATCTCCCCATGAACCTGAGAATCGAAAATGCGGTAGTCCACACACCACGGGGCCACTAAGCCAAGTTTGTCATTTTGTTTTTGTGAAGAGACAGCAGAAATAGTAGCAGAAATCGAAAATACTTCCATGTACAAGATTAGCCTTATATTTTTAGAGCGTGATTTGGATATTAACTAAATCACTTTGAGACAATATGTATTATAACCGATAGAATCTTTTCTAAGTATGCTCAAATGCTTTGCTAACCATTTGCAAAGACATAATGACTTTCTGCCCCGAAGATGTTAAAAAAAACTTTTGATTTATGAAGTTGGTCTGAAGTTTTTTTTTTTAACTGTGTCTGCATATTCCAAGTAGACTGTGTGTTGTTGACCAAAAGTGTGTGAAGTGCCCTTTGACTACTCAAGCATAGAAACCGAAAAAACCTACAAAATAAAAATGAATTATTCCTCACTCCCTTCCTCCTAAATGCTCCTTTCTTTAAATTGGTCATGTGAGGTTTTTTCTTTTTGGGTACTCAATGAATTCACAGTGTAGCCAGTTGTAAATACACCGGGTGCGTTATGTTAGACTATCTTTTGTAACAATTTCTTTTATAAAATGTTTTTGTAAAGTTAATTTTTTAATAAGTTTTTTAGACAAACTGCGCATTTTTACCTGAGGCATGTAATGGAAGTGAACTCTTCATTATTTTGGACTTTGTGCAGGCTTAAGGTGATATTTGTCTGTAACGCCATTTTGTCTCCTGAAGATGAGATCAATTCTAATCACCTCCCTGTATCTAAAAAACTGATTAGTTATGCATAAAGGGACTGCTTGATTGGCTCTGATCCAAAAGTGCAACTAATTAAAAATCAATCTGAGGGCCATTAGTACACAGACACGTGCCAAGGTAGTATTTTTCAGCACAGACATAACGAGGAGCAGGATTCAATTGGGGTGGGGTTGAGGGGGACAGTGGTTGCAAAGAGCGTTTGGATCACGGATAATCTGTCGGATCACGGATTCAATCTGGCTCCCCATTTAAGATTAACTTTACAACTGATGCTTTGCGTGTAAACTTGCTGAACCTGTAGTCTGGTTTAATTGATCCAATTACATTGAGCCAGAGCGCGGCGGAATGAATGTGGCTCTTCACTGCATGCGAGGGGCTCCATAGATAACTATTAAAGGGGTATTTGTTGGCCTGGATGTGCCGGCGACAGCGGCAAGGTGGGAACAGGAATGCATTAGTCTGCCTTAGCCCCGGTGCCGCTGGATCTTTAGGTGATGAATGTTTGCGAACTCTCAGCAGCACCTGGGGAATAGCGGCACACAGGCCGACATTCTGGAACTTATTAAACTCACGCAGGCATATTTCACACCAGCTTAGGGAAAACCCGCCCAATTACAGAGGTGACGGCAGTGGCAGAGCTGACCAGTCGTGCGCTCTGTGGGAGAGCGTCTGGTGCACGCCAAATGTTGCTGCCTCGCGGAGCGAACGGTCTGTTAGAGCAGGTTTCGGAGCGTGTGTCCCATTGAGGTTTGGTGGAAATGTTGCTACGCGTGTGTGTGATTCCGTTCCTGCATGACACGGGGAGTCTTTAAACTGAACACTGAGTCACGAGATGAGTGATGCACATCAACCACGCCGCTGAAATAAACCAGAACACGCGTGATTCTGTGTGATCATAAGTGTGAGGTCACATCCACTACGGAATGACATATGTATGTCGGCGGTGCTGCTGAGCCTTTGTACTGTCTCCACGTATTATTCTTCAAGAATGAACAGTGGCTAATGTAGCGTTAAATAATGGCCTCCAATACTGGACAGCCAGTAAACGAAGCACTTACATTAGGGTTATGGGCTGCCTGATGATGGACCATGTGTAGTATAGATTTGCAGCTGGTAAATTTGATCTCTACATGAAAAAACAGCGTTCACATTTAAAAATATTTAGAATCGTTTCCTTACTGTGGTGTGACTTTAGAGATTTACATGACTATGGACTATTAACTACACTCTATCCAAGGAATTGCATTAAAAAAAAAATATGCAGAGATAATAGTATTTTGTACATTTGTGGCAGACTGCATTATGGCCTCTCCAGTTTTAATGACAATTCATAAAGAAATAACATGTTTAAAAGCAATGCATTGTAAACTAATCAAAGTTGGCATAAGAATGAGGTGAAATCCCTTGCAGACTTTCTTCATATTCTCATATTATCGTCATACAGGTATTACACTGTGCTCTATAATGTGCATAGGCGAATAAGTGAGTGAGCGGATTTGTGTATTTGTGTGTGCATATGTGTGTGTTTATGCTAGTATGTGTTTTTGATAGAGAGCACATTGCATGAGAGAGACTGAGCAAGGGAGAGGGTGTGAGAGAGACAGAGCGAGATAGATAGAGAGAGATCGGCGGGAGCCTGATGGCGTATCCCAAGGAGAGACCAATGACAGGGCTGTCGATGTATTCCCTATTTGAGCTTATTTTTAGAGCTGCCATCAGGGCCCTCATGCATATTTCAATAGATCTTTTGTATATTAGGAGCGAGCGCGCTCCGTAGGCAGGAGTGAGGACTAGCACAACATGACTGTAAGAAATATGGGCTTGATTCCTCTATCTGACAGAGGCTCTCCGCGCGACCGCAGATACGTCCACTTTGACTTTCAATAGATAGTAGAAGAACTCCATTGATTGCATTAGGAGGCAGGAACACAGAGATGACATTGACCCAGGTGGCACCAGGGAGACTGCGACTATCACGCTCCAGCTTGCACGAGATCGGCCTTGGCTTTGATTAATTAAGGCATGCAGTAGGCACGTGCGTGACA
The DNA here is from genome assembly GCF_041902795.1 of Electrophorus electricus. Classification (NCBI taxonomy): domain Eukaryota; kingdom Metazoa; phylum Chordata; class Actinopteri; order Gymnotiformes; family Gymnotidae; genus Electrophorus; species Electrophorus electricus. Next base: position 37,807,477 of record NC_137500.1, read on the forward strand.
CACAGAACGTGTCTGACTGCGTTT
>NC_137500.1:37812500-37820000 GCF_041902795.1 Electrophorus electricus
ATCCATCCATCCATCCATCCATCCATCCATCCATCCATCCATCCATCCAGCCATCTATCTATCTATCTATCTATCTATCTATCTATCTATCTATCTATCTATCTATCTATCTATCTATCTATCTATCTATCTATCTATCTATCTATCTATCTATCTATCTATCTATCTATCTGCAGGAATGTAGGCACTACAATGTGTCCATTGCTCCTTCGTTTGTGAGTCAGACTGTAGGAAACAAGCACCTGCATTTGTCCCCGGTCTGCCGCTGTGCGTCAGACTCTTTCACACTTAGCACGGCATGACCTGTGCCTCCGAGCGGTGACCCATGGAAAGGTCAGTGCGATGTCCTTGTCCCAGCGTATCCTTAATGAGCAGCATCCTTGGGGGCCCCCCAAGGGAAGTGGCGGTAAAAGATCAACCCTACATCATAGCTGTCTGTCACCCTCCCGCTCTGGCTTCTGTTGCCGTTGCCGTTCAGGAACCCGACGGCTCAGCTGGGACATTCAGGGGCTAAAAGCAACGGGAGTCTCTTTCATGCTCTTTTCTCGTTAAGCGTGGTTATAAAACTCAACTGACATCACTGTCGTCAGATTTAATAAACTTGTCAGCAGTCTTTCCTTTTTGCGAGTGTTCATTTGCGCTCTTTGTTTGAAGGATCGTGCGCTGAAACGAACGCCCCGCGGTTTGAAACACCAGCGCTCGCCGCGCAGTGCGGCACGTGTCATTCCTCCTCCAAGCTCCGGCCGTGTGCATCGAGTAGCTGCCGCGGGGGATCGCGATACAGATGTGTCAGGCCGCAGCTGCAAGGCGCCGGCAGGGCCAGTAAACACTCGCTGCCTTTATGGAGGACGCGCTGCTGTAGCGCGTGCTGAATTAGCCCCCAGGTGTAACGCACGCTGTACGGCTTGGCCCTGCCAATACGGCCCGCGCTGCAACTTTATTATGTGTCACTTCGAATAAGGGTGAACTCTGGGGCTCCACGCGCGTTTGCGCGTGCAGAGTGGCCAGGAGGCGCGCACGAGAGGCCGTGAGCGCCTTGTAGCACATGTAGTCACGTCCTTCATTATTTACAGGTGGCGTTAGTCTGCTATGGTGTTCTTACAAAAATTCTCAAATATAATGTGTCTGATATATTTAGCATCATGTATAATAACATTTCCTACATAGAGGAAATGGAGGCATAGATAGTGAGATCTCCACCCAAACAGCACCCTTTTAAGATCTCCACAGCTGCGCGTATATGAGTGTGTGTGTGTGTGAGTGTGTGTTTTGCCAGAGCACTAGGCTGCAGAGCTGCTCCAGATACCTGTGCTGTCATGTCATACCGTCCCATTAAAGCAGCCCAGTGCTACGAGGCCTGTTATTTTTACCCAGCCTGCACCTGGCTGTGCCTACAGACCTCTCCCTCAGCACTCTCAGGTGTTCCTGCGCACACACGCATCAATATTCCTGCAGTTAAGGCCCAGCCACAACCCTCATCTCTTCCAGTCTCTCTCTCTCTCTCTCTCTCTCTCTCTCTCTCTCTCTCTCTCCTGGCACACAATTAAAGCCATATAGGTGGTGTGTGAATCTGGGGGGGAAGCCTGTGCTTCTGATGGCTATGGGATTATCTCCTGTCCTTTTTACCCATGGCCCTTAAAAAAAATCATTTGTAAACTCCCCAGTGTAATTATGGAGACCTATGATTAATTGTCCCATAAAATTAGCCTGAATCTCACTTCCGTTTTTTACTGCTACGAATATTAATTAATGTTAACTCTCTCATATCCCTCATTTTCTCTCTATCTCTTCCCTCTCTCGTTCTCTCTTCTTTTTTAAGGCAAATCTTTTGAATATTCATCTTGGGCATGAAAAATGGCTCTGTACTCGTGCTCTGTGTTGATGTGCTGACTCTCGGATATCCCTTAAAATACATATCTTGAATTAAAAGATTTTTTTTTTTTTTCCAGTCATAAATAATGTTTACAGGAGGCCAGTGGGTGAAGTAACCAAACACTTATGTAAATAATCTCTCATCTTTTAGGCCATGGATGTCAGAGAATATGCAAAGGAGAGTCCTGGGTTTTGTTTTCATGTACACCTCGCGTCACATTTAAATTGCTGCATGTTTATTTAACCCTTGTGATAAATGGCAAGTTGAATGAATCCTATTAAATCTCATTCAGCATATTGTCATACTGTAATGTGGAAAACCCAATGTCACCTTGAATAAAGAATGTGTCCAGAGAATACATTTGTGTAATAGTATGGTAATTCACACTTAGCTCTGAATCGTATTAGCATTACAATCATGCTGTATGCATACTGCAGGAGAACAAATGGTGAGATAGCACTGTGATTCGGATTTAAGCCATGCTAATATGCACAGGTAATAAACTGTCAATATTGTGTGAATGATAGCAGACAATGAACATCTTAATGAGTGTTTTTGTCTTCGGCTAAAGGCAGGATACATTGATCCGAGACATATTTGTGGGGCTCACCGTTTGGAGAAAATCCCCGCTGAAAACAGGGGCGAGGAAAGCAGAGCCTTTAGAAGCCAATGGGGCTCAAATTTATGTCCCGCAAATGGCGCAATTGGGTCCCATGGGAGCAAATCACCTCTCTGCATGAGTAAAGCAAAACGCCGGCATTACAATGCCCTCATAGAAAAGCATCGTAAAGGCGCTCTCACTTCTCTGGAGATGGGTATTGATGAACTGTGGTGATATATGGAAGTGCAAATTGGTCTCTCCCACCGCCGGTGGTGCTTGGAGAAAGGAGTGCAACCGGTGCAAACGGAGGCACGTCTGCGACACTTCCTGCTCGGTGTAGCGCCTCTGTCTGCTGCGGTGCTTTGGCCGCTTTCCAGGCAGGAAATGCGCCTGGTATCGGAGTCTCACCTTGAGCTCCAACACGTAATTGCCAGAGATTTCAGATAATATCGATCTTTTCGTAGAAAGAACCTGGGAAAGAATGAGCCAATAAAAAGTAAAACCCATGCAATTAATTTAATTACACACCATTAAACTGCCCCAGGGGTTGTACTTACCCTTCATTACTTAGGTTATTTATGCTCCTCCACCCAGATTGCGCTTGCAAAAAAACCAAAATCTTAAGTTTTTCTTTCAGCGTTGTGGTTTTTTGGTATTCCTGTTAAGATTCCTCATGTTATTATTATTGTGAGTATGCACTGACGTCCACAACACTGGGAAAATGACACGATTAAAATATTACAAGTGGTCACAAATGAATAAGAACAATTTCAACATTGCAAGCTTATTGGTGTCATACATTTTATTGGCGTGCATCCATTTGCAACAGTTTAATCATTAACCATTTTTTCCATTGTAGACTTCATGCTTCCTAGTTAGTTTAATGATTGCATTTCATAGCGTGCCCTTGGTTTGTCAAATATATAGGCATTGTAATTTTATTCAGATGCATACTTGAAGAAGTGAGTCCTCAAAAGACAGACTTGGTGTTCTGGGGGTGAGTGCTTTCTTAACGATGTCTTACACTTTAAAGTGTGTTAGCTGCGGTGACTGCTCGCGTTGCCACACCAGTCGTCGCGTTCCCAGCCCATAGCTCGGGTCCACTTGAGGTAGGACGGCAGGGAGATCTAGACTACATACCCCGCCATCGCTCCAGGTCTGGACTACATACCCCGCTATCGGTTCAGGTCTGGACTACATACCCCGCCATCGCTCCAGGTCTGGACTACATACCCCGCTATCGGTTCAGGTCTGGACTACATACCCCGCCATCGGTGCAGGTCTGGACTACATACCCCGCCATCGGTCCAGGTCTGGACTACATACCCCGCCATCGCTCCAGGTCTGGACTACATACCCCGCTATCGGTTCAGGTCTGGACTACATACCCCGCCATCGGTCCAGGTCTGGACTACATACCCCGCCATCGGTCCAGGTCTGGACTACATACCCCGCCTTCGGTCCAGGTCTGGACTACATACCCCGCTATCGGTCCAGGTCTGGACTACATACCCCGCCATCGGTCCAGGTCTGGACTACATACCCCGCCATCCGTCCAGGTCTGGACTACATACCCCACCTTCGGTCCAGGTCTGGAGTACATACCCGCCATCGCTCCAGGTCTGGACTACATACCCCACCTTCGGTCCAGGTCTGGACTACATACCCCGCCATCGGTCCAGGTCTGGACTACATACCCCGCCATCGGTCCAGGTCTGGACTACATACCCCGCCATCGGTCCAGGTCTGGACTACATACCCCAACATCGGTCCAGGTCTGGACTACATACCCCACCATCGGTCCAGGTCTGGACTACATACCCCAGCATCGGTCCAGGTCTGGACTACATACCCCGCCATCGGTCCAGGTCTGGACTACATACCCCGCTATCGGTCCAGGTCTGGACTACATACCCCGCCATCGGTCCAGGTCTGGACTACATACCCCGCCATCCGTCCAGGTCTGGACTACATACCCCACCTTCGGTCCAGGTCTGGAGTACATACCCGCCATCGCTCCAGGTCTGGACTACATACCCCACCTTCGGTCCAGGTCTGGACTACATACCCCGCCATCGGTCCAGGTCTGGACTACATACCCCGCCATCGGTCCAGGTCTGGACTACATACCCCGCCATCGGTCCAGGTCTGGACTACATACCCCAACATCGGTCCAGGTCTGGACTACATACCCCACCATCGGTCCAGGTCTGGACTACATACCCCAGCATCGGTCCAGGTCTGGACTACATACCCCGCCATCGGTCCAGGTCTGGACTACATACCCCGCCATCGGTCCAGGTCTGGACTACATACCCCAGTATCGGTCCAGGTCTGGACTACATACCCCACCATCGGTGCCCCTCACGTTTATCTGCACGCTGTCCTTCATTCTTTAGAAAACCAAAGCAGTTGTTAATTGACTTTACACTCGTTTTTAATAGCAATTCAATAATTCAGTGAACAAAGTCTCGCAATTGTTCACTTTCGATGTTACATTTATCTGTACGTCCACATTCCTGATTTAGTGCATTGTTTCGTTTTTCATCTGCATCGATAGTTGCATAAATCAGGCTGAATGGCTATGATTGAAAGCTTGGGTCTAATGCACAAACGAATTGATAAAAATCAAATGATCCCAATTTTATTCCAATTGGCCGGCAAGGAGCTGTATCTGTGTCGCAATTGGACAAATGGAATCAGGAGGTTGATTTTGTCATGAATGCAATGATGAGATGTTCGCGTGTTTCCTGTGAGGTAGCGTTTCCCTTTAACTTCATGAGCAGACTCTTTTATTAATGCAGCACTTCTCTTCCGTCTAATAATCCTACAACACAAATAAAATAAATTGTGATCAATGGAGGTGAGCAGAGACAGATGAGCACTCTGTCACCACGGAGACGTTGCCAATTTATCTCTTTAATGCATCTCAGCGGGATTCCCACTAAAAGAAAGAGATTACGGAAGACTTCTCCAGCACAGAGCTTTGAGAGAGTTCTGCACACACGACCATAAGACTGAGAAAAGCTGCTGTCTGCTTGATTTAAATTCTCTACACAACTAGGAAAGAGGTGGGGGCTTTGAAGCCTAGTTATTTGTGTATTTCTCTGTCTGTGTGTGTGTGTGTGTGTGGTAACCTCCCTAGCACACATGCAGTTAAAGATCTCTCAGAGCCCCGGAGCTGCTCTATGCTCCAAACAGCATGGCACAGGACCTAGAGGAGTTATAACCACTCATCACTTGCTCTTCATTCTCTCTCTCTCTCTCTCTCTCTCTCTCTCTCTCTCTCTCTCTCTCTCTCTCTCTCTCTCTCTGTGTGCCTTATGCTTCACTAATTCTCTTCCTTAATGATGTTTTACACTTGTTCATTTATCCTAACAAATGGACTCCGGTTAATATGTTTGAATAGATCTTACTATTATTTACTGTGTTTTGTCACTATGTCATCTGATCTAAAAAAAACCTTTTCCTAATTTGCTGTCGCATATCAAGGTTTCATTCGTACATTTTTACTGTTGCTGATAGGTCTTATTTTCCTCGCCAAGTCCACGGATTTCCTAAGCAGTGGCGTCCAGCTCAGCCAACAGGCCGCGGTAGGGAGAAAGACAAAGCCTTGACGTTTTGGACACACGGCCCCACTCTTTGGGCCCCTCCACTCTTAGAGAGCGATTGTCTGGTATTTCACCAGGCCCAAGGTCAAATTTAGCTCGGCTCGTAAATTGTTTTGTTTGATGGGCTACATTTGCCTCAATAGCAGGGGGAAGGCCAACCTCATAAAACCGTAAAACGGGTGAGGGTGGGGATTGAGGCTGAGGTGTCTGGCCATGGTCAGCTGCATTGTTGTTCCTAAGCCAGGTCTGGGAAGATGACTCTCTCCTGGTGGACAGGCTAGCTGGCACCAGCGCCACATTGGCAGCGTGTCTGGGTTTGTGAGAATTCAGTGGGCGAGAGCCACCTTATTGTGCTGTGGCTTGTCCCAGACACTGCGTTCTGGCCCATCAAGTCCCATTAGAACGGAGGCAGCCACATCTGAGCCCTGCGGTCAGGCGTGGCGGTCCAGAAGAATGGCTGGAGTGGAGATAACTGTGAAGGCTTCACAGTGTAGCAGCCGGATTCTTTACGGTCTTGTCCATTAGACACACCCCCTGCTGCCTGCACTCACCTCTAAGAGCAGCCATTTTCTCTCTCAGACGTACGTGGAGTCGCACATGACCAGCCATAACCACCTTACATTTGCCTCACATAATTTTGACTCTTCCCAATTTTTAAAGTTTCGATTTGATAGAAATGTACCCAAAAAGTTCCCCGCTCAGTTTTAATTCAGACTTTTCAGTACGTATAGTTTCAGTTACCAGGAAACTGTACATGTGTGTTCTCACAATGCAGCTAAACAGAAGTGAGGAGGGTGTGAACTAAAATAGGTTCCAGTTGATAGGTCTTTAAAATGGAAATTCAACCTGAAAAAGTGGTTGAGGGCAACTCATAAGCGGGAGGTGTCATAAATGCATTGTGATCAGTAATGCAGTGACACTGGAACCTGCAGAAATGATTGTGCCTCACGTCCAGAGACTTGCGCCAAGGCATCAAGTCCAGTGACACCATTGGTGGCGGCTTGAGTCGTTAGAGAAGCGCGAGCCAATGACGGTGATGATCCCAGCGTCTTGGGGGTGTTGAACCCCAGCTCCACTCCCTGTGGGGGCAACACACAGTGCTTGGCTTAGGCAATTAAACTGCAGGGAGCATAAAAGCACTAGCGACCAGCGTTTTAATGACTTCAGAGAGTTGTGATTAATGAGCTCGGTAGTTATTGATAGTCATAAACTACACACGATTAAATGCAGGCCATTTACTGAAGATCTGGGAACTTTAAATCAGACACGTTTGCTCTCTTATGATACGTGCTTACAACACTTATGATATTTGACATACTGGTGAAAAATTATGCAAAGTTATTGACAGTGTAATAGAGTAATAGATCCCTTTAAGAATGTGTTTAGCTGTCATTTAAGAGGCTAGGCTCCGAGAC
>NC_137500.1:37822500-37827500 GCF_041902795.1 Electrophorus electricus
AATTTGACCCCTGCCGACACACGCATACCTTTTTCTGCATTACAGGGCTATCGCCCCAGTTGCTCTCTTTTACTGTCTTTTAAGATGTTTGTTGTGAGTTATGGTGATAATAGAGAGAATGCTGAGAGCAAATGTCCAGTGTCTGTGACAGTAATCAGCTTCCTGGCTGCAAGCTTAACACTTATTTTAATTAAACGTAATGAAATTCAATGACAAATGCCCACTGGATGCTCGGAGCCCATCCATCTTTCCTGGCCGGTACGCAATGCTCTCTCCTTCTCCGAGAATAGGAAGCTCGTGCCGGCATGCCCAGTGCACACTGGCTTGTAAATGAATGGCCATCACAACTGCAACGTTTTATTAGTTTAACACTACCATAAATACCAGGTCCAAATCTGAATCTAAATTCAAATCTGATTTTGTCAAGTTTAAAGCGGTCGGTGTCGCCACGCAGCTTCACTTTGACAAATGAACATGACAGACAGTGGAAAATAATTTGACAGATGACAAATGTCGAGGTGCGATAGCATCTGAAAGCCGGGCTCCCTGAAATATGACTTATTCTATTAAAATAATTCACTGAGGATATTGAATGTTATTTTAAAAACCTCAACAATTCAATAAGAGCTCTCTCCATAAAGTCTCTTATAGTGCTAATTCAGTTGGAGATAAATGCTTGTCAGGGTGGTGTGGGAGGGGCTCGGCTCAGTTGGGTGGGGCACTCTGGCTTGTTTTCTTCTTTGTCTGTGTTTACTTCAGCACTGATGAACCGGCGGGGTCCGTTTGGGTTGGTGTCAATAGATCTCCCATTTCTTCCACCATTGTGTTCCATCTTAGGTTGTAGAAATGTAATACTCCACAACAAATGAATCAGTCAAAAAATAAATAAATAAAAACCCTGAAAAATGTTTAAACTTTGGTATTGCATGTTTTGAGTAACATGGTATGGCATGATGACAGTGCCTTTATTACCAGGTCGTGCTGAATAACTGCAATACCCTTAAAAAGTGTTTAATTAGGTACTAACAGTCTGGATTACAGGTTAGCTCTCCACATTTGAGACTATGCACACAAATAGCACAATTACATTAATAACAGAAAAACACAATCTCCCAAATCTTTTCAAAATGTCTAGTTTAACACACTGAAATGATTAACCTTGACCTCTTAAAAAACGGCCTGTGTACACACTCAGTAAATTCCAGTATACACAGAGGGAATCTGTTTTCTGTAAGTGGTCCATCTGGTGGCAAAAAATGTCAAAAGTTACATGTGAGGTGGAGAGAATTTTTAGATGTCAGCACAAGAAGCAAAGCTTTGCTGGAAGTCTGAAGTGCGGAGATTTTAGACATCTGGGCACTCAGTAGACATGGACAAAACCACCCGGCTGTCCAAACGCCAGAGTCCCTTGCTGTCTTCAAAGCTTTTTTGTAAAGGTACTTGAATTTCACCTAATCATGTACTTGCACTCAAATTGTCTTGCAATGTACAGAATTGCATTGCACCGTATCTCTCAGTCTAGGTCTCAGACCTAACTCGATTCTGGCAGTATCTTGGTTTGGAGGTATTTTTGCACTTGAAATGATTTGTGCACGCTAGGGACGTTTATCTTAGAAGACAATTAAACCTCTTTTGTAAGTCACTCTGGATAAGTGCGTCTGCTGAATGCCACAAATGCAAATGTAAACATGAGGCCTGTACGAATGCTGTACGAATCCGTGAATTCATCCGCCCGTTTCCTTGCCTCTCAGCTCACGCTCACATGTTCGGACCACATAAAACCCGCCACTTAGAAACAAGGGGGGAAAGTTCTCATCGCGGATAACGGGCTTTGCCGTGTTTGCAGTTACACAGCTCAAACATAAAACACTTCCCATTCAGCAGTAGGTGTCCAGTGTGGAGCAAAGTGCCACGGACTTCAACTCTGAGAACGGCAGTGAGAACCAGGGCCTGATTTGATGTGAGCTGCCGTGAACAGTTGGAACACACCCTCGTGGGCCTTTCACCTTGGAACGACATCACAGCAATTTCGAGCAGGCGAGAGTCACCGAAGCCTGCGAGTAGGCAGGGGGCTCAGAACGGGCAAGGCTGTTTGAACAGGTGAACCCAGCGAGGAGGTGACAGAGAGCGGTGTAGAGTCTCTTCCCAGGCGACTCTCCTGTGTCCATCTCTCGATCTCTCCTCGCCACTGCCAAGGAGGAAGGGTCTCCCAGGAGGACGCTGCTACGTAGCGTTTGAGTGAGCTCCCACGCTGTTGTTTACGCAGCACTCTGACCACAGTCGGCGAATCGTATCGACGTCACATCTGATAGTACGCTAGAACAGGAAGAACGGTTGATGTATCGCGTTCGGCATATTGTTTCAGGACACTGAGAGTAGTTTTCCGTTTATGCTGTGCGATTGAGAGTTGACTTAGCTGGAAAATAGCATACAGTGCCACTGTGATTAATGCCTGATTGAAAGGCATTCTAAATATGGGTTGTTTGGCTTTGCCTTGATTGGCTGGAGCGTTGAATTTCATTTTGACTGAAACTGTGTTGCTGCTGTAGGCTGATCCAACGCTTCTGGAGAGAGTGAATGTTTTTACTCTGGGGCTCGTTTTCTCTCTTTTCATCTTATTTCTCTCATTCAGCTTCTCTTTCTCTTCTCTTTCTTTCATTGCGTTTCTTTCTTTCCTTTGGCTTGCGTTATAAGAGTTCACTACATCATTGTATAAGGTATTCCAGTATCATTACACAGCTCAATTTCCATTTGTCTCTCGACTGTGCATTCTTGCCGACTGTGCATTCTTAAAGACTGTGTACTGTGTGCTTTGGAATGCATATATAACCCTGGGTACAATAAATACAAATTGAAATGGAGTCACAAAATGTTGATTAGGTACAAATGTTCCCATTATAATGATCTTATATATATTGTTTTGTTTTGTGCTTCTTCTTGCCACACTGCCACGCTTTAGTGAATTTATGCAGGAGAGAAAAAGTATGCGGGAGCTATAACTCACCTGGTAAAGCAAAGCAACTTATTTACATTATGCACGCACACGCACACACACTCACACGTGCATGCACATACACACATGCGCACACACACAGACACACGCACACACACGCACACACACACACACACACACACGTGCACACACACTCACATGTGCATGCACATACACAAATGCGCACACACAGACACGCGCACACACGCGCGCGCGCGCACACACACACGCACACACCCATGCGCGCACACACACGCGCGCGCACACACGCACACACCCATGCGCGCGCACACACACACACAAACGCACGCATGCACACACACACACACACACACACCTACCTCGACCATACATTCTGTCTCCTCCCTTTTGTTTTATACTTTCTAACCCGACCCACGGCCCCGTGACGAGATCAGTCCCCGTTCGTCGTTCTGCTGACCCCTCCGGCGGCCGCGCGTGTGGGTGAATGGCTACAGGCCTCCGGGCCTGTGGGGCCTCCGGGCATCCAGGCGTCGGGTGCTGGCTGGCCCCAGCGCCTCTTTACTGCTGCCTTTGGCTGCCTGCCCCAGCCTTCATTACGCTCAATCAGCCAAACCCTCATTATTAATGAATGGAGCCGTTCGGGAACGCGAGCTGCTCATTCTGTAAATGGCATTTTCTTGCTGTCCTGCCACAGGGCAAATCTCACGGCTAATGCTGAGTGCCATCATTCTAATGGACTGCGATGAGTGCCAGCAACCACATCAACATTTTAAACAAGACTCTTTCTGTTTCGTTTGCCCGGTGAGTCATGGCAAGGCAGTGTTTTTTTTGTTTTGTTTGTTTGTTTGTTTTCAAAACACTTGGTCTTCATATATTTCTGTGTCCTCAAACACTGATGTGTCCTACAGCCTACTGTTGTGGAAACACCAAGTCTTAAATTTATGAATCTCTAAGACTGGTTTTACTACGTCTGTCTATTATTGGTAAATCATTCGTTTGGAAAGCCCTTGGGCAGCAGTGCTACACCTGTAGACTCCACTGGTATATAATATTGCTCTTATTATTGATCAGGTACGGTTGTTTAATTTGGTCACTGCGTGGGCTTGGACTTGCCCTAGTGGTGAGGAAATCTTTGCTATATCAATAACAGGAAACAGCAGTGAGCAAAATAATGAAGCATTTCACAGCCTGCAGGCAGTGGAGTTACTGAAAGAGAAACTTTGGCTAAGACAGGACTCTCAACTCTGTGCATGTGTGTGTGTGTGTGTGTGTGTGTGAGTTTTCTTCTTGTGGATGGGTGAGAGAGGTTGACAGGAACCATCTGTGTCCCCAACACACTACTATGAGCACTCTATGTGGTCCATAATGCACACACATATACAAGCACACACACACACACACACACACACACACACAGTGCCTTGTCTTGGTCAGGGACACTGACCCTGAGCAGATCCATCAGTAGTGTGTGCGTGTGGGGGGTGTCTGAAACATCACAGCCACACATACATGAAAGGAAATTAGCTTGCCTTTATGAAGAGCAAATGAGGAAGACCACAATACAGGCACACATCAAAGGACAAAGTTTACATCTGCTGGATCACATCTATTCTATTCTATTTTATTCTATTCTATTCTATTCTGTTTGTGAACTAGAGGGCAGTGGGTCAGCTCAGGCAGTCTGCCTTGTCTTGCCAATAGAAATGTGAATATTGGTATTGATATATTTTATATTAAATGCACAGTACAATGGCTTCCCTTTCGGGTGAATAAATATAACCCTTGAACACACACACACACACACACACACACACACACACACACACACACACACAGGGAGTTGGGCCCATGAGACTCTCTCCATTCTGGGATGTTGGCACTCAGCTCTGTTTCAGGTGATGCTGTGCTATAGAACTCTGCCTGTTGCCATATTGTCATGTACAGCATGAGATGAAGGCATTTGTTACTGTTTTTCTTGCCTTGATGCTTGTTGTCAGGCCCAAACTTTTAAAGCTGTCCAGCAATG
>NC_137500.1:37830000-37835000 GCF_041902795.1 Electrophorus electricus
CTCTCCCTCTCTGGGAATGAAGTCATTCCCATAAACCCTGTGCTTGCCATTCCTCCACCTGAGTGTCTGGTGAGACAGAGAGACAGTGAGACCTATGAAACCAACTACACTTCAAGGGCCAGCTTCTCACTTTTTTCTCACACCTCCTGCTCGTCTGGGGACACAGCCACGGAAGCTTTTGTTTTCTCGGCTCCGCTGGCGTAGACGTGGCCGTGAGGTATGCAGCACCATACGAGAGTTTTAGCTGTTAGCCTTGAAGAGGAACACTGTGGATTGAAATAGTCGCGTTGCCCTTCTGCCCAGATTTACGACACAGCACGTAGTATGGAGCATCTATGCACCTTTCACCTTTTGAGAGAGGAGAATGGACTCCCTGTTAAAATGATCTGAGTTGTTCCGTGCCGTAAACATTGAAGCTTCAAGTCAAACATTTAATCTTAGGATATAGGGAAAGCATATGTTAATAAAGCAAATCAGGATCAAATCACCAAACATTTAAAACCTAGTTTATCCACACATAATAAAGGGTTATAAAATCTACTTTCACACACACACACACACACACACACACACACACACACACACTGGGTTAATTCACTCACAAAATAGTAAAAGCGAGTTGAATTACTGCCTTTCCATACAACAGCTGCAGTGAGCTCCCCCCTGCGCTCCCTTCTTCTCTTAAAGGGATGCTTTGGATGTCTGTACATATGGTTCTTTCTGTGGGCACACATTGTTATAGTCGAATAGCTCAGTTTCAGGCTCTTCTGAAAAGAAACAGAGCCCCTCTACAGGGCCCTGAGAAAGCAGGTTTGAGTCTAAAAGGACTTAAAGGAGCTTATAGCCAAGCCAGCTGAGTGGCTGTGTAGCTCCGTCATCTCATGCTTGTGTTGTAGTCACATGGAGAAATATCACATTTGCATGTATTTAATCTGAAAAATAGTTAAAAATAAATTGTCTCTTAAAATCTATAATTCTCTGCAAATTAACACAGATGTACAAATAAAGGTAATAACTTGATTACGCTGATTTTATAGTACAAGATGACTAATGTCGTATTATATGAATTAAGCAGATTTATTTATTCCTATATCTACCTTCAGCACCACAATATAATGTATAATTTAAGCCTGAAATCCAGATCATTCTGCATTCCAGATAGATGCAGCATTACTTCCAAACCCCCCTTGTCTAATGGAGAAAAAAGAACTATTCTGCACATCAGATATCAGTCGCACTGTGCTGTATGACCATTCCCATGAGGCTCAGACTGAAAGCTCAAACACACACATGCACGGAAATGTACCCAAATGCGCGCCCAAACCCACCCAACACACACACACACACGCATGGAAATGTATGCAAATGCGCACCCCTACCCACCCAACACACACACACACACGGAAATGTACCCAAATGCGCGCCCAAACCCACCCAACACAGACACACACACACGCATGGAAATGTACCCAAATGCATGCCCAAACCCACCCAACACACACACACGCATGGAAATTTATCCAAATGCGCACCCCTACCCACCCAACACACACACACACACACACACACACACACACACACACACACACATACACACACACACATGGAAATGTATCCAAATGAGCACCCCTACCCACCAACACACACACATCATAGTAATTTTTGTTTTAATAAAAACCACTATCATGGAGGGAGAGAGAGAGAGAGAGAGAGAGAGAGAGAGAGAGAGAGCGAGAGAAGCTGACAGAGCTTCAGCTGAAAACAGCACTCAGGAAATGAAAGCTGATGTGAGTTTAGGGTTAAAATCATAGAAGCAACATTAATCTTTCTGTGTCAGACAACAGATAGTGTAGAGTAGTGCTTGCGACGTGTCTCTAAAACTAAGTTTCACAACTTTCCGATGAGTAACGGCACTCGTTGTATAACTGAACAACGGTCGTCGCTTTGAGGGTTGGAGCGTGTTGGGTTCTGAGACTGCGGGGTTTCTTAATGTGACGAGGTTCTGTTTTGTTCGCTGTGTTTGTGCCCTTCTCCTGGTTGGCAACGAAGGAATGGCACTCAGCCAACCCTCCAACAAACAGGTTGCTACGCATGTCCTCACCGCAGGCCATTTCATGGTACACATAATGGTGTGTGTTTGTGTGTGTGTGTGTGTTGAATATATTAGCAGTTTACAGGTTACCATCTGCTCGTGCACCGCACACATCGGGTGGACCAATGTTTCTGATCCCTCCAGCATGTGGTGTTTTAACTAACCTAATATACCTGCTCCTGGAGACCTGCTCGATGGGCTCAGGCAAACCTGCTCGCTGAACACGTGGACGCACTGAAGACGGAGACCCGGCGTGAGTCTGCTGGGACATTCAGAAGACAACCCTCTATTTATTCTCACTGAGCTCCAGTTCTGCTCATTTACCTAACGGCTTCCTTAGCTCTCTTCACACCTGACTACATTAGAATTCCACACCATATCAGCAGTTATAAATATCTTACTGCTCTCCCTCTCTCTCTCTCTCTCTCTCTCTCTCTCTCTCTCTCTCTCTCTCTCTCTCTCTCTCTCTCTCTCTCTCTCTCTGTCTGCCGCCCACTGAGAGCCAGATGACGCTCATCAGCTCTTCTATAATCACCTTAGCCTGACTCGGAGTGGGTGAAATTAGATTCCTGTATTAATTATAATATAACACCATAAACCCCCTGCCTGAGCTGAAGACGCTGCCCTCGCTCAGGCTGCCAGACTGAGCCCCCTGATGCAGGAGAAAATACGATTTAGAGAGCAGAACCCCCCAAGCTGCCTCCACCTCCCAGTCTCCCCTGCTGAGTGCTGGAGGATAGATACAGTATTGCTCACTGACTCGGGTGGGTGGGGGGTGTCTTTTTACCAACACCTGGTCCAGGACTAATATCTGCCACCCTAGCTTTACTGTTGCACAGCCACAGTTAGGTGGTTCATTTAGCTGTGTTTATAGTGGTTTCAGAACGGTAACATGCTGTGAGATTAAATAGTTTGGTTTTTAATTGGGCAGGAGATCACACTTGGAGCGATGTCTTCCACCTCACACTCTTCATCAATGTACATCCTCATGTCTTTCTGCTCTTCCTCTTCTCCGTCCGTATTAAACACACTCACGTTAGGAACAGTACCTACTGTGCAGAGATCTTAACAGTGACCTGTTCTTGTCTGGTCCCTGCCGATGTCCGAGCTGTGTTCTTAGAGTGAAGACCCACTGCTGTAGCCTTCGAAAATAGCCCTCCTGATAGATTGGAACCTGTGAAATAATACTCTGTTGTGTTGTTTTGCTCTGATTATGTGCATGGCTTATTAGAAGCATGCATGCAGGCTGTATAATGCATAGACTGTGGCGTTCGGGCGCTGGCGCACGTATGATTGAACCGTGCAACAGTGCACAGCCTGACTGCAGAGCTTTGTTCCTCACTGCTTCCGTTTTAATTGTTTTGGGACTTGCATCTCGACTAATGACCCAGAAATCCTCATGTTGTTCTCTCTCTCTCTCTCTCTCTCTCTCTGTCTCTCTCTCTGTCTCTCTTTTACACACACACACACACACACACTCACACACACACTCACACACACACTCACACACACACTCACACACACACTCCGTGACCCTCTCTCTCTCTCTCTCTGTCTCTCTCTCTGTCTCTCTTTTACACACACACACACACACACACACACTCACACACACACTCGCACACACACTCCGTGACCCTCTCTCTCTCTCTCTGACACATTTCCTCCTCTCCAGCGGCCTGTTATATTGTTTTCGTGCCGTTCAGTAAAACACTTCTAAAGTGGAACAGTTTCTGCTGTTTCGTCCAATATGTCTAAAACTCTGTAGTGTGTCATTTCAGGGCTGGCTCCATAACCACTCCACCTCTAGCGGATCCCTATGGGATGGAGAACTCTCCACTCCTTTTCCTACACCCACCTCAATACAGCCTGTAGTCTGACTCAGTACTGCCATTGTTTCATTAAACAAAAGTTTATGGCTAAATGTTTTGCGAGGGTTTCCTCTATTGCAGGAGCGTGCACAGTCCTGAAGATCAAACACCCTGCAAAGTTTCATTCTAACCCTGTTCTGACAAACCTGGCTATAGTATTCAGATGCTACATAAGGTTTTGATTAACAGTGTTAGATTAGGGTTAAAACTAAATTTGCAGAATGGTAAAGCTCCGGGTCTGTTCTTGGGCTTTATGGTAATTAATTCAATTCAATTCCGTTTTATTCATATGGTGCATTTTACATACAACATCGTCTCAAAGCGAGGACCAGGTCTAGACCCCTAATGAACGACCACGGCGACAGTGGGTGGGCCAGACTCAGAGGGGACGTCATCCATGTTTGGGTGACACTGGATAGCAGAGCTCCTGCAAACTAGATGAGTAATAAGGGGAAACAGAGACGCAAAGTAAATTAGGGAGATGATGATAGGGTGGTGCATTAGCTGCATTAGCTGAAGTGCTCGTTATTTAAGACCTGCCTCTGCTGCGCACACACATCATCTGAATTCCTGTAACCTGAGCTACAAAACAAATCACACTGGTGCATATCAATTCATTAGGTCATAAGACATAAGGCATCGCCACACAAAACTTACTTGGCATTATCGGCTTAAGCAGAATTTGTGGCTGTTGGGTCGTGAATCAAACAGCTGTGTTCACAGCTATATCATGCTGTTGACATGTCTTACACTGGCACCATATAGTCTTGCAAAGAAACTGGCAGAAAATCAGTGTTCCATTGTCACCTGGATTGCAGTGGACAGCAAGCTATGCCTCAAACACGTCATTTTTCTCCCACAGACCTTGCCTGCCTGGTTCAGGTGTTGTAGAATTGAGTTAGAACTAAACAGCACAGAGAGGTAGATGTCTGCACTGAAGGAACACTGTCTTACGGTTTAGACTTTTATGGAGCAGAAGGAAAAGTCCTCATCTGGAAGTACTTTGTATTATTTTACTTTATTCGATTTTAATGGAGAAA
>NC_137500.1:37840000-37842500 GCF_041902795.1 Electrophorus electricus
ATTTGTGGATTCTTTTTTCACAATCCGTTTTGTTTAGCGTTAATAGGTGTTATCAGTCTATAGTGCTATAACCCCTTCCACCAGAGGGCAGACATTATGCATTAGACTGTCATGGTTCAAGTGTTTTGACCTTTAATGATCATCTTATGTTTCTTATATCATTTTTCATGCCAAAACAATATTTTTACATTTCTTAAAATTAATATTATTTGCTTTTATACAATGATAAAAATAGTAATAATTGTAATAATTATTACAGGGTCTAATTCTAGTAGTAATTGTAGCAAGTTGCTGTTATTCACAGTTTTGAAAGGACTTAGAGAAAGGTATACACCTAAAGAAGCTATACTCTATAATCTTTTTGGATATATTTGAGGTTTTTGTTTTGTTTTGCTTTTTTGGTGGGGTGGGGTGGGGTGGGGTTACTTCATGGCAGTGAGGGAGCAGATCTATGTCCTGCTCAGAGAACCTCTCTTGTGGATGAACTCATCTGATCTCATACATCCTCTAATCCATATATCATACGTGCTGGGCTCAGCTTAAAGGAATGCCTCCTGTTAGATTACAGATCTCACTAGTTCCCTCTCCACTGAGACCAATTACAGTGGGTTGTGGAGAGAACAGGAGGGATGTATTTTACAGAAAGAGACAGTGTCATTAGCCCTCTGGATCCATGTAGCATTTTCTGTAGGGTCTGCATTTCTGAGACACACAGTGCAGCTGAGGTCAGCTCCTTCAGCCATGCTACACTCAGCTGCTGGAAATGTGGAAATGTGGAACAGTTGAGTGAAGGATTTCAGCCACTAGATGGTGCTGAATGTTGAGGTTTGGCAGTGATGGAGGCATTGAGGGGAGCCACGACCCCCCCCCCACACCCACACACACACACACCCCCTCTGATGCTGTACCACCTCACTCAGCTTTACGTTTCTTCTTTTTACAGCCCAGAGCTGTAAAATGCACACACATCACACACACACTCACACTCACACACACACACGCACATACACACACACTCACACACGCACGCACATACACACACACTCACACACGCACACACATACACACGCACTCACACTCACACACACACACGCACACACACACACGCACGCACACACACACACACACGCACACACACACACACACACACATACACACGCACACATAAAATACACACGCGCGTGCGTTCAGACATGCACGCAGGATGAACACATTCACACACACATGCACAGACCTTCAAAATCAAAATATGGTTCATGCAGCATTATCAAGCCAATAAAACCACATGAGTATAAATGAGAGAATGTGCAAATGTGTGAGTGTGTGTGTGTGTGTGTGTGTGTATGTGTGTGTGTGTGTGTGTGTGTGTGTGTGTGTGTGTGTGTGTGTGTGTGTGTGTGTGTGCCTGTGCGCACCCAGCTATGCCTGTGTGTGGGTGTGTTCTTGCAGGCGCTATAAAACAGCAGGATGTGTAAAGCTGTAAGCTCCTCCAATGGGAATGGCCTGGAACGCCAGAGAACAATGCTGGGGGCAGAGGAGTCTCGCCCAGTCCAGAGTGGGACCCCCACCCTGCCTCATCCCTCTGTCCCTCTGCACAGCCCCCCCCCACACACACACACCCTTTCCGTTTCCTTCCTGTCCTGTTGTGGTTTTCACACCCGCTCTGGCCAAGAACAATCAACCCACGAGCCCAGGGTGAACCGCTGAGCACACCGCGCGAGGAAGTCAATAACAATGTCTGAAGGACGCACACTGAAGAAGGAGAACCACCATGAGCGGCCTGGCGCGTTTGACTGCGGCAACGCATGCACCCTGCCCCTGCGGTCTGATGTCTGCTCCCGAGGGGAGGCCCTGGAGCTGGTCTATAAGAACAGCTGGACGAGCTCGTGTCCACCATTGGATGTTTACAGGCAGAGTCTGCGTCATGCTGAGAGAGGAGCAGAGAGGGGACAGGGGACCGCCACTGCTGTGACGGAGCAGAGCATCTCAGCCTGACCCGGTCCGTGTTCCTGGCAACGTTCAACCCTAAGCTGATATCCACATGGCCTATGAGTTCTGTACACATTTCCCTCTTGGTGATGTATGTATTCAGTCTGTACAAAAGAAAATTGGCCTTCGAGTGGGTTCACGCTCTGGTTTGTCTAAGCAAACTTACAATAAAGCTAATTTTCAAAACGGCTAAGTTGATGTGCGTTTTAACACTAAAGCCAATAATCCCGCCAAATCCAGTTTACACTATAAACTTAATATAATTTATTTACTCTTTAGTTTCTTAAAACCCAGGCACCCACTTGTTTTGTAGTGCAACTTGCAAGAGTTTACCAAGAAAATATTACATTTTGGGAAGGTTTAAATATTTAAAAGTTTTGAGCCTGTTTAAGCAGTGAAGAAAACATGGCACAGCTTAAAGAACATCAAAGTTTGTACAAAATGCTAAAATGAAAAGCAAATCCAAAGAAAGGCAGTATGGAGCAGTGAGGGTGTGTTCAGGCTGCGCGTG
>NC_137500.1:37852500-37855000 GCF_041902795.1 Electrophorus electricus
AAATTGGAGCTTTCTTCTCCTTCTTCTTCTTCTTCTTCAAAAAAGAGCTTTCTTCAAGGCCTCTGGTTTCTTTTTAAAGACCAAAGTAGAACTCTATGAACCTCAGCCGTACAACTCCTACGCTCCTGGCCCTTTTGACAGTGTTCTGCTCCGGCCTGTGTAAAAAGGTCTGATGCAAGCTGGAGAAATAGTCAGTGTTTCAGCCTAATTGTGGGAATCAAGTCGCTTTCGCTGGGGCCTAAAAAAAAGAGCAAGTTCCAAATGTTCCAGGAGTTGAGTAAGCCGGAGTGGTGAAAGAGGCAACTCTGGGTGTTGGCCCTGCGGAGAACATGAAGCACATCTGTGTGCGCTCCGCTGCGCCTAGCAAAGCCCTGGGCTGGAGACACACCGAGCTGTGCAAACACAGGTTTAACAGGCTTAGCTTTATGTTCGATAACAAGCATTTTTCCTATAACCGACTTCCAAATTTGGTGCTCATTCTATATAACTGGTCCTAGGGTCTGGCATATCTGCCTTTACCATGGGGGAGATCTTTAGAATGGCAGTACAGCATCCTCTGTGACTAACCGTCTGGATTACTCTAGCAGTTGTTCCAGAAACCAGGCAATTAATGGTTCTACCATTTTCATTATATATGCATCTTCCTATACAAAAAAAAAAAGCTCATTTTGCTCCCTGACCATTTAAACAGTTACTTAGTGAAAGCTAAATCTATGACTATTTGGATTTGTATTCCTGCTTCCTGGATCCAGCCCAAACGCCCTTGCTATTGGCATGGGAAAGGGCCTCCGGTTCGTCTTGCTCTGTGGGCGGGCCTATTGCAAAGGGTTCACTATGGCTAAGAGGCTTTGGTGTGTGGGAGGACTCCTGATAAAAGAGGCTGCGTCACTTTTCCAACGGTGCAACCCTCACTACCGCCACTGGCCACTAGGGGGAGAAGTTCCCTCCCGTGGCCCTGCTCAGGGCAGAACGAGTACAGCGTTCTCGTGGGTGCAGCGCGCTGTCCTTCCAGCATGCCCTGATCGCAGTGATGTAGAGCCCTCTTAATTGCCTGGTCCTCAGGAGTTCGGTGTTGGGGGGGGGGGGGGGGGGGGGGGGGTTTGTATCGCGCGACTTATTTTTTTGTATGTGCTGAGAGACGCGCTGTCGTCTCCCTCGTAAAGCGGGCGTCCGCTCCATTCGGTGTTGCTGCACACCGGCGCGACCTGGGAGTCAGAAATGGAGATGAATGCGTGCGGCTCCCACAGCTGCCGTGCAGCCCTGCGCTCTTTCACCCCTCCGAAGCCGTCTCTGCACACAGGCACTGCCGCAGTGTCAAATTAAGGCAGAGTGATGTCCAAGGAAAGGGTGCGTTCGTGGCCTCGGTGGTCATGTGACCATGAGTGTGGACAGACGCCTGACGATTCTGTTTAAAGTCGCGGCTGTGGTGAGTGGAACCGGGGGCTCAGAGTGTTACCTTTACCAGGCAAAATACCCTCCCACAGACCACAGGAAACACAGCGCGTGACGGAGCTCCACTACAGTGGCTTTGAACATGAGAACGAAAGAGTTTCCAGCGCAGGAGAAGCAATGCAGGAGAAAGAATGAGGGGAGAGAGAGAGAGAGAGAGAGAGAGAGAGAGAGAGAAGGAAAGAAGGAAGGAAGGAGGGAGGGAAGGAGTTATTCAGACCTCCTAGCTGACCTCATGACCTCCTCTGGCCAGTACTCTGGCCAGTAATGTTGCTGATCTGATAGACTGTACCTGCTCTCGGGACACATGCACACATGCACATACAATCTCATCTGCTCTGCTGTTGTCTCACAACTCACGTCCTCGTCACAATCTAATAAGTGGCTGATTTTTTTCAGCCTGCCGTAACCCACCGCTGAACCCTGCACTTAATACACAGCAGTTATGATTTTACCATCAATCAGCATCCTCTTTCTCTCTGTCTCGCTGTCTCTCTCTCAGACATACACACATACAACACACTCATACACTCTCTCTCTCACACAGGACCACCATACACCTTACAGCTGTGCCCTGCAAGGTAACTATGAACAATCAGTTCTTCTCTCACTCTGTCTCCAGCCTCCACACCGCAGGCTACTTGTCCTTTATTACTCAGTCTGGAAAGCTCTGTAGGTGGGCAGGGGCTCCAGGCTAGTGGAGAAGAGATCTGGTCCTCTGTCTCGCTCTGCTGTGTGTCAGGGTTACCTTGTTCTGTCTCCGCTGACAGTGCTGCTTCGGACACTGGCTTTGAAGAGAGAGATGTGGTGTGAATGCGATGAGACCCTGGAGCAGAGGGATGAACTCCTGAACCAGAGAGAGAGAGAGAGAGAGAGAGAGAGAGAGAGAGAGAGAGAGAGAGAGAGAGAGAGAGCGTAAGGAAGAACAGACAGTATTAAGTGGTGCTGTGTCTGGGAGATGTCAGTAATAGAGTCAACAGTGACATATGAGAATAGAGGCATACGGCAATAGAGGCTGGTGTGAGCATGCACACCATTGCCCTCCGTCTGA
>NC_137500.1:37862500-37950000 GCF_041902795.1 Electrophorus electricus
TATCGCGTTACTTCGGGGCGAAACTGCTCTGCGTCCATATATCTCCAACCATTATCTATCAATTAAAGTACGTGCGTCCGGCGCAGGACGCTGTGTGGAGCTCTGGGCGCCCTGACCATCCGCTGAACCCACGCAAGCTCGGGGGGAAATGCCGCCGGCCAGCCACACTCGTTTGTCACGCCAAAACACCGGCAGAGAAAGGTCATCGGCTCCCAGCGCCACCAGCCCGAAACAGCGGCCTCTGCATTACCCGGTGCGGCGGATGCGTCTGCGACTGGGAAGACGAAGGCGCGCCGTACGCGTGTGCCCTCGCACACGCGGCTTTATCTAATCTAGGCCAACTATCTGCGTGTCTACCTCCCAGGCAGACAAAGTAATGGGGAGGGGGGAAAAAGAAACCACAAAAACAAAGCAAGCATGCGATTGCACTCTACCCTGTGTGCTTTTATGCCTCTCCTCATTATCTGCCCTTCATACGGAGGTTTAAAATGGCCAAGACCTTGAAAATCAATAACACAAGCCTGGACCCTCGAGTGGGAGACACATGGCTATGGAAATGAGCTGACATTTCCACCCCCCCCCCGTCACCTCTGCTTGGCCTGCTCTGGTCCTCCTTGTTATCCACTGTATCAAAAAGCTCTGAATGGCCTATTAAAGACTCTCTCAGCCAGCACCAGCAAACTCAGATTATCTCTCTTTCTCTCACGATCTGTCCTCACGTACTTAGGAGAATGATTTCCAAGTTCAAGCATCGAAGGCCAAGAAAAATACCATCACTTACAAACCAGGTCAAGTGGTGAAAGGAGCAAGATGAAAACGTCTGTCCACTGAGGTTTTTTTTTTTAAAAAAACAAAAAACTTCTGGCTTCCACACAATCCCTAATGCTGTAAAATGTGAACTGTGGTGGCTCGGTTGATTTATATCTCTTTATATTCCAAATTGTTTTACACTTCATAGCAGGGTTTTGAGGCACCGTAGTCACTGTTGAATTTGGATTCTCTGTCACCAGTTCCCACGAGGGTCATGGGTGTCTGCCCCGGCCCGCCCCGCCCCGCTGGGGATGGATGACCTAGAAGAGAGGAAGCAGGAGCTTACACATCATGGGCAAATGGTCAACTCTCTCCACCCAGCTCCCATCCTTTCTGGCTGGCATGATTTAGTAGGGGCTCGCTCTTCCTGCCATCATTCGTCTCGCGGAGCGGCGGGCTGCACCGGGGGAGCCTGGTGCCGTGACCCGATGGGGCCAGCCACAGAGCCTCTGCTGTTCTGCTGAGCTCGGCCTGCGGTTAACCCCTTGCTTCCCCGTACTCAGCCTGCAGGCTCTGAATGGTCAGTGCTGGGTGTCTTGATAATGGAAACAGATCTTAGATAAAATACAGTTGTATTTTCAAAGGAACAAGTTCTATTTCTAAGTGCTATATTTGCAATGAATATAAGGTGTTGTTCGGGACAGGACTTTTTGCTTCCTTAGAACTCGGACGGATCTGTCGACTGTGTTCATGCTGCAGTTCTAGCGAGGAGGGAATATTGTTTTGTGTTCCTTGTCGTATTCATTACTAGCATTTCATGATTTGCCCCCGAATTGCAGAATTGTAAATGTAGAGTAATAATAAACATGAACAAAACCTCTGTTCCGTTTGCTCCAGAGAGGTGGCAGTAATGAGGCACAGGGGGATAAGAGTAACTAATGAAGAAGATGGAAGTGATGGAGATTATCATCAACGTCATACCAAGCCCTTCAGTAACATTCTCTCTCTCTCTCTCTCTCTCTCTCTCTCTCTCTCTCTCTCTCTCTCTCTCTCTCTCTGTGTGTGTCTCTTGCTGTTGAATGGACCATTAGAAATTCACTAATCAGGTAACTTGAACAAGCAGCTCCAGGTCCTTGTAGAGGAGAGTGCGTGTGTTGAGTTGTGTGCTCAGATGCGGGATCTGTGAGAACATCCATTTCCTGCAGTCAGGACCAAGCTTATGGAGGCCCAGTCTGAATCCGTGTCAAAAAAACGTCTGTCATTAGAAGCGTCGCCGAAATCTCCTGCAACTTCTGACCCTGAGACCAACCCCTTGGGATATCCAGGTTATGGACTACTTTGATGTATTATTTCACAGTGTGTCTGTAATGACTGTATGTTGAGTCTTCTATCACTCAGATTAGGCGTGGGCACCGTTTATTATGTCTAGAGTTCAGTCAAGTCGGTGCGTCTGGGCCTGCAGTCGTTCTGCTGAACCTCACGCATCACCCGGCCATGCAGTTGACCTCTGTGCCCTCCTTGGCCTTGCCACTGACCTCTTATCTGTAAGTCTCACGGATGCTCTCAGAGCACACCTGGTGCTGCAACAACAGGACGTTCTGTACGGTTGAGGCTCACAGCCTGCAGAAAGGAAAACTCTGTTCAGTCATACGTACCGGCCGTGACCTGGTTGAGGTGGCACTCAGCTTTGAATGCAGTCTCCTATGCAGAACTGGCCCCAGTTGGTATTGGAGTTTAACACCTGACCTAGCTAAGGTAGCAGCTCAGCTATTTTTAGCCACGGGCGAGACCTAGGGTGTGAGGGGTGAAAGCTAATGGCACAGACAATCCTCGGCGACAGCTGGTGGGCGTTGCCGTCAGGGTTATGGTTACATGTGATGCATTCGCACATCATCTCCTCCTCCGACAGGACGACGAGCTTGTGCCGCTCAAGTGCTCAGCAGTCCCGTTGAACAGAGGGGACAGTTCGGATTATCGCGACTGTGGCGGTTTATTTCAAAATCAAATGTGCAGTGTTCAAGCATACAAGTCATGTAGAATAATTTTTTTAAATCTACATATATACAAAATCATTTTTAGATTAAGTGTAGCTTATATTTTTAATAACTGCAATATATAGTTCTGGGTGGCAGTAACCGCGTTGTGCCAATGAAGAGGCAGAATGAGGGGTGATATATTCCCCAATGCTCAGATTAACATAACATAAAGGAGCACCATATCTTGCATGCTGTCAGTCTCTCTATTACACATTACACTGTGGAGTGGGATAGAGCACAGCGTCACGGAAACCGAGCGGGGGGTAGAGGGCGAGGAGAAGGAACGGTTTAAGGGGGGAAAACAGAAGAGGAAAAGGAAGGGTTTTTTTTCCTCTCCATGTGGTCCAGTGGGACGAGGAGCTACAGCAGGCATACAGAGTGACATTCGGCCTGATAGAGGACATCATGTCACTGGAGACCATCAGCGCGGCATGAAACGCGCACACACATACACGCGCAGGCACACACACAGATGTTGGCTGTGTGGAACTAGGCAAAGCTGTGTTTGTGTCCCGCAGGGAAAGGCTGTTAGGGCAGAACTACTACACTGGCACATTTTCTACAGCATACATTACCCAGGCAGACAAACAAGCCATGCAAAATGTGATGTGTGTGTGTGTGTGTGTTGTGTGTGTGTTGTGTGTGTGTTGTGTGTGTGGTGTGTGTGTGTTTGTGTGTGTGTGTTTCTGTGTGTGTGTGGGTGGGTAGAGAGGGCCTGTGTTGCGGGTGGAGGGGGAGTGGAGAGGTGAGTGCTGGTGGTAATATAACCATATGCTGGCTGTTAACAGAACGAAAAGTAACGACATCACCATGATCCATCTTCATTAGAGAGTTTCCCTCTCGTTCCTGCACCTTAGTGGCGATGAGCTGCAGGGGTCACCCACTGCAGAGCGCTGTCTCCATCACCTCCTCCAGCGCTCCCGTTTCCTCGTCACCATCTGCCTCGTTCTTTTCCTGCCTCTCTCTTCCTGTCTCCCTCCATGTTTCCTTCTCACGCTTCCTGTTTCTCTTTCAGACCTTTTACTCACTCTCTCTCTATTGTTCTAGCCCTCTCTTTCTCACTCTCTGCCTTTACCACTCTTCCCGCCGCTGACATTAACGCCGTGGTACTGTGCGGAGGTCCGTCATCCTGGCGTCCTCCTCCGTACCGGCTTCTCTGCCTGCACGCTGGCTGCTTTTCAAGGGCATGACTGAAATCCCCAAACCTGTCGCTTCCTGCTGACTGATCCATCGCCAGCTCCCGCACACAGACTGAGACGTTTAGTCCAGCACTGTGAAGCACTACTGTTCACACACACACATTCAATCACACGCCACGAGCACACCAGCCAACCAGAAGCTGAGGACTGACGTGCCCACGCACGTGCATGTCAGGGCTGCACAATGAATCGTTTGTTAATTGATATTAAAATATTGCAGTAGTGGCTGCAATATGCAAATGGACATTGTAATGAACCGGAAGGGTTTTTTTTAATGCATGCAGGGAGCATCATGACTAAACTAATGCACTGGATGAGTCTGTGGAGGTCTGACTGATTCACAGGGTTCAGTGCCCTCTGGATTCTGCTTACTAGTGTTATAGCAAATACTGACATGCCCAGAGATGTGTGTGTGTGTGTGTGTGTGTGTGTGTGTGTGTGTGTGTGTGTGTGTGTGTGTGTGTGTGTGTGTGTGAAGAATCTTCCTGTATAAACACTGTGGTAAGTGCACAAATGAAAAGGGGCTTTATCTCTCTCATCAAGCGGTAACACAGAGAAGACTAAGTGCCACACTGTCACCATAATTACATGATTTATGTCATTCTGCAGCCCACAGGCCGCCGCACAGACCTCCCCCCGCTGATTCATGGGGAAAACTCTGAAGCACCTTTGGAGGGCACATCTAAAGAATTACCTTGATTCATACAGCGATGTTTGTCTAAATAAATGGAGGGTGATCAATCTTGAGTGCGGCCAGTAAAGCCGGTTTCTGCTCCTCCGGCTCCTGCCAGTCTGAAGGATGAGTCTGAGGGCATTAGATGAGACCACATAATCAAGGAGCAATCCAAAAATGTAACAAAATCGCCAACCCCAATATCTCTTCTTTGCTTTCGATTAGGTACGATGAAATTGTTTTATTCCCACTAATTCAAACGTACCGGAAACCCTCGAGGGGCTGTTGGAGTGTGCGCGCTGTAAAAATAGAGGGGGTGCAACAGCGCAGCGACTCCGGCAGCTGCACGCGAGCCGGGTGTTGCTGCGTTGGTTGGGGGGCAAACATTAATTATAGCGCTGGCAGGAACTGCCCTGCTACGGCACTGACATACCGCCCTTCACTGCCTCCGCGCTGAGGGGGTTTCTTAACCTACCGTTTCACACACGTTGCTCCAGCCATGCCGCAGGACAGAGGGCTGCGTGCGTGCGTGCGTGTGTGTGTGAGAAACAGAGAAAGAGAGAGAGAATACTATAACAAAGAGCAAAGCTGCGTATGTAGATGGTGAGATGACGTGATTAATTTGCAAGCGACGTGAAAAGCACAGCGGGGTGTGAAAGAGATTCCTTGAACTAGGGCATTATGGAGCGGAGAAAGGTCTGCAATCTCGAGCTCCTCCCTTCTCTCAGTGGTATCTCAACGTTACGGATCAGCTCGAGGCGGGATTATTCCGCGTGTGCGCGCTGCCTCCTGCCCTGTTGTATGACAATATCTCACAGTATCTGGACACGCTGCCTGTGTTGTCGTCGATAATATGGCTTTATCTGAACCACCGTGCGCAGCTCGGCCGGTTGTGCTGCGCGCCGCCTCTCCGCGTAAATGCTCACTCATCTGCCCTTGGGACACACTCGCTACCTAGCAGCCATGACTTTGTACCGACAACGGTTGTGACACTGGGAGAAAGGTTATCCACGTACTGTATACCTGGTGCCTAGGGCGCTGGCGTAATAACGTGTTAATCAGGCGCCCGAATATGAGACTTCGAGCAGGTGTAATTTACGCACAGATGAGACGTCCACATCACTCACTTTCATTCTTCTCCTACACAGTGAAGTCACGTTTGTATGGTTTTGTATACGCAAATAACTGATTGAAAACGTATTTCCAACTCGCGTGAGTCGAACTCACCTATCTGACTTGGTTGTATTGGAAACGTTAAGTAAGGCTCAGCGTAAAACCGTTTTCCACGAGCCGTCTGAGTAATGTCGCGTGCGGACTGTCGTCACCTCTTATCTCATTACTGCCTGGTGTCCGTTTTATTGCTATATATCGCCTGTTTTGCATTTTAATGAAATGCTAATGAAATCGACCTGCCTGTTTGCTGCATACTCTGCAAGGATCATACCTGTGCCCGTGACCCTCCTGAACAGAGCTGGAGCCGCTTGGCGCGAGCCCGGGTCCCCATGTATATTTATAAGCGAGCTGCATGCGTGCAGTGCCTTGCCACATCCAGCCATGTTTTACCCTCAGTACCTCATATTATAAAACCGTCCAATTAGAACGCCATCACTGTATCATTACACGGGCTGCTGACCACCTGAAATGGGCTTTACCGCGCGGCGGGACGGTGGCACCGGGCCTCGCAAAGGTAAACACAACTAAACACGCGCGGTTCATTTAGGTGTAGCGCCTGTGAGCCTTGCTTCACCACGTATATGATTCATTTTCTATCACGGAGGTATGTAAATTGTTTTTTGTTTTTTTGTTTTTTTTGGATATCTCTACATTAAAGAACGCCTCCAAAATGTGTTCTCTGTGATCACGTGTCGTACTTTTGCCCACTTATCACGAAATGGGCTCGTGTGTCACTGAAATAGTTTTGAACTGGAAAATGAGATCAAATGGAAAGCAACACCTGAAGGGTTATGAAATGCAGCCTAATTAATCAAATTACTGATTTGGAAATTGTAGCCAAGCATGAAACTAAACCGCAGCTGCTACAGTTTGATCACTAGCGTTTCAATAGCACTGTTTTGTGTCGCTTGATTTTTTTTTTTTTTACGTGTTGTTAAAGTATTAAACAATGAAATATGAAAGTTTAGGATATGAATAATGCTTTGTGCGAGTTTGAATGATTGTGTGGACTGTATATTTTCGTGTTGACAGCTTGAGTGGATTGTTAATGTGGTGCCAGAGGCGATCCTGTTGATTTCTCTCTCTCTCTCTCTCTCTCTCTCTCTCTCTCTCTCTCTCTCTCTCTTTCTCTCTCTCTCTCTCTCTCTCTCTCTCTCTGTGTGTGTTCCTGACTGACAGGGACGTGCTCCTAAAGCTCACTGTCATACGAGCTTCAGCAATTACATGTCAGATTCAGCTGGGAGCCACACAGTGAACAGAACACATAATCTCCATCAGAGATACATTTTCCACTGCTCATGTATCGCATAGGTACTGGAGTTTATAGACTGCATCAAATATATAGGCTTACTGTACATTACTGGAATCATTTCCCTTAGACCTAACAGGTCTGAAATGAGCCTTGTGAAGTTTCAGTTGGTCGTAGGTTATTATAATGCACTGTATCTTTATGGCACTCAGGGTACCAGTGGATTATGGTGTGTGTACTAAAACACGTGCCATTTGTCTTTGTTTCCTTGTGAAGAAAAGCAAGCTAGATGCAACCCAGCTCAAGCAGTTCATGCGCTTTCACCACACGTGGTGCATGTGCTCTTGGCAGGCCGCTAACAAGGTCTCTGATTTGTTTGGTTTCCCCAGATTAAGCAGGGTTACGGCACCCACGATGGCCGTTCGAAACCTGCGTGTGTGTGTGGCAATGTGCTTAACGAGCATCTAGAGGTGTGTTGTGCTATTACTTATGCTCAGACTCACACCGCCGCCATAACGTTCTCAGGATCCGTGACTGCAGATCTTCACCACGCCATCGATTTTGCTGATCTGTCTTTTTATTGTGAGCTAACACCATGATGCTGGATTGGAGATCCAGGGCATTTATAGTGGGTAGAAATAGAAAGGCAGCCTCAGACCTGGTGGGGGGTATAGATAGCTGTTCTCTGTGTGTGTGTGTGTGTGTGTGTGTGTGTGTGTGTGTGTGTCTTTTTCTCTCTCTCTTTCGCAGCGAGACATAAAGTGGCTATGGCGGCCCTCATCATGCACACTGGCAGTGGGCTGATGGTTATTGCAGGGACCATGCCCTGCATGTCAACCACCCACCAAATAACTCCAGTCATTTCCTCCTGCGCTATTAGCATCCGGGCCCTACCCACACGCCCATTACTCCACCTACTGCACCGGAGCGGGGCGAGGATGAACAGCCGCCTGGGAGGAGGGGAGTATTGGAGAGAGACGGAGGAGAAAAAAGAGTGGGGGGGGGGTGGGGGGGCAGGAAGACGAGATGGAGTAGGAACGGGCGTGAAATTGGTGGACTCAGCTCTTTCCCTGTGAAGATGCACAACCATCTGGGCATAGTCGGGTGCGGGCGTCTGGTCGTCGCCGGTCCGGGGCGGAGTGTGATGTGGCAGCGTGTGATTGGCACTGCCAGCAGCCCGGGTGCATGATGTATGAGCTCCTGCAATGACGCTGTCACCTGCGCCGTGCTGGGAAGGCACGGTTCTCACCTTATCTGTTCCAGAGTCTGCCCCGCACAGCGGTACGCATGCCGCAGCTGCACGCCACATGCGATGCACACGCACGGCGCCAGTATGCTACCCACAATTCACCCGCACTGCATCAGCACACCGTGCACAAGGCATATGTGCTGCGTCCGCACACTATCCGCACTGGGTACACACTGCACCCATACACCACACACGCTGCACCTGCACTGCTCCCGTACCGCACCGATACAAGACCGGCACTGCACATGTACTGCACACGTTCTGCACTTGTATGCCACCCACACTGCACCCACACGTGCTACAGTCTGACCCGATCAACTGAAGCCCAGGCAGAAAACAGAAATTTAATGGCTTGCCCAGAAGCAGTAATTAAAAAGGATTATTAGATTTTTGTCTAAAAGTGTAAAAATAAAAAGGAATTTACGGGGTTGGGCAATGTTATGTTTAAGTAATTACCTATTTATTTTTTAGTTTCATGAAATTTGTGCCTTAAAACCAAATTACATACATACTAGTAGAATTAACAGCTACCAAGACATTTTAATTGTCTTTATATATATATTTATATGTGTGTGTGTGTGTTTGTGTGTGTTTGCGTGTGTGTGTGCCTGCGTGTGTGTGTGCGCGCGC
This sequence comes from Electrophorus electricus, assembly GCF_041902795.1. Lineage (NCBI taxonomy): Eukaryota > Metazoa > Chordata > Actinopteri > Gymnotiformes > Gymnotidae > Electrophorus > Electrophorus electricus. The sequence goes on from NC_137500.1 coordinate 37,871,460, forward strand.
ACATGCATGCGTGTGTGCGTGTGTGTTTGTTTGTGTTAAGATGTTATACTTAATCCTCTCCTCTGTTAGGTTGTCCTGCCCAGTGGTGCCAAAATGATCATCTCTGTACCAGCAGGTGATAAATAACACTCCCCATTATGATTAATACAGCTCACTAGAGAGAGGGATAGAGAGAGCAAAAGAAAGAGAGAGGGAGAGAGGAATAGAAAAAAAAGCAAAACAAACTTGAATAGAGGAACACAACTGGCAGAGAAGCAGGAGATAATTGTTGTGGGTACCATGGAAACTGAACTGGGAAGGAAGAATATTGGGGTGTGTGTGTGTGTCTGTGTGTATGCTGAAACCATATTGGAGCATCCCTGGTGCCCCCCCCCCACCCCCACCCCTTTTGGTTTGTGTGTGTCCTCTGAGAGTTCATTACCCACCACTCTACTCACATAGCCATTTCCTATCCTTTATTGCCCCTTTAAGCCCCCACACACGTATAAAGAGACAGAGTTATAGCACAACAATGCACTTTTTATACACAGTGTATTTATAGTAAACATAAATTAGTGTTGCTTTTGGTCTGAGGTGGTTTGTTGTGGCCTAAGTCTTTCCAATATTTTTCATTTTGCTCACGGTGTCTGGTTACCTCTGATTTTTCTTCTTTATATTACACAGATGGTTAAAGGAAGGTATTAACTCAGCCCTGAGTTAATGTTATGTTATGTTTCTTATTTAATAATAGACTATCACAGAAATGCACCCTTCACCTCATGCAGCTATACCATAACCTTTCCTCACCTTCTGCCATCCTCCTCTCTTTTGATTGGCCGAGGCCTTCAGACAGACGATTGATGGGAGCTGTCTTGCCCAGTCCTAGTTGAGCTTTGCTGTGACCTCGGTGTCTGGTCCAGTGAGCGACCTCTGTGGGGTTGAGCCTGTGGTCAGCCAGGCCAGTAATGACTTCACAGCTTATGGGTAAATATGAGCGATTGGTAATTGAGCGCAGTGTGTGAGTGGGAGAGCATGCTCACCAGAAGCCTACAGGCCAGGCTTTGTGTAGCTGGCAGAGCCGGCTGGTGTCACACAGAGGGCAATGTTGTGGCAGCGTAACCCGTGCGAACCTCCGGGGTTAAGTGGTGTCAGGATGCAAGCACAGCAGCCCTGCCTGTGGGCCTGAACTCCAAACTCTGAACCCAAAGCCCTGCCTTCCTTAATGTCCTCTCAGAGACTGAGATAAAGAGCAATTGGGACCAAACTGGCTGCACTCGAAAAGAACTGAGTGAATGTGATGTTTACGTTTATAGCATTTAATGAGGCATGTATCATTCTTTCTGCTGATTTTAGCCTAGACTTGTAATTCTCTGGCAGCATCTAATCTCGATGACCCTCCACCCTTTTTAAACTTCTGTTTGGTTTTGATGCTGTTTAACCCTTTGTTTGCTTCTGTGTGTTTCCACACAGAACAAATCTGTTATGTTTTCTCCTAACTGTGGATGAAGAGGTGTCAGTCCCAGAGAGCTTCTGGTTCCCCTGTTCTTTCCTGGCCTCTGCAGGCATAGCAGCTGGGACACGTTCGCATGCTTATTTGCACGAGCGGCTAATCTGCTTGTAATCTCGGAAGTGTCGCTGCTGTGAGGTGGCCACGTCCTGCACCCACGCTGGGCATGCTCCTCCCGGGTAGAGCTAGAGAAAGCCGGCACGTCACGTTAATCTACACCCGCTGCGTGGCTCAGGAGTTGGGGTGGGAGCCTGGGTCCTGCACGTGTGCGGATGTGGGTGTGTGTGTGTGTGCATGCATGTTTGTGTGTGTGTGTGTATGTTAGAAGGACTCATACCCCACAGAAGAGGCATTGTACTACATGAAAGCAAAGGAAGTTCCCCAACTCTCCCACTGTACTGCATGTGCGCAGCTCAGCCACTTGGCTAATCTTTCAAGTCCAAACTGAGGGCGGAAAGCAGGAGACAATAGTGCCTGTGCTCCTTAACCCTAGCCTGTCTCCCACTCATTTATCTGTGTTGAACCACTTTAGGGTGATGATGTCCAATCAGTCAGCGCATCAGCCCTGCTGCTCGCACTAACAGCTGACCCCGACTTGGCCTCTGGAGCTCGGCACGCAGAGGACTCTGTCCGCCGCTTTCCGTCGACATGCGAGGTCTCCGTCGTAGCGCAGCTGACAAAAGCCAGCACGTCTAGACCCGGCCCACCCGGGCCATGTCGCGGCAGAGTTGGAAAGGCAGAACGGTGGCAGAGACGGTAATGTCACCATGGAGTTGTGATCCAGAAACCAGCGGAGCATCAGTGAAATCAAATCAATGTCTGGTTCAGTGTCTGGCTTCCGAGTGCAGTGGTTCCTTCCATAGGGTTTCCAGAATGTCAGCTCAATCACTGGTGCAGCTTTTAGAAGCAAAGTTTGAAAGAAAATAAGGGTGAAGCAGGGAAGGAAAGACAGACAGAAAGAGACGTGGGGGGTAGGATGGGGAGGATGGAGCCCTGACCAGTGTGAGCAGTGGTGGGTTAAGTGAGAAGTGTAATGGTGCACTCTGGGTGCACTGGTGAAGGCCACATCAGCTGCTGGCATTTTTGTAACTACATTAAACAAACCCTCGGAAGGCCCCAATGATGCATGCAATCTTAATTTTTATTACCGCAATTTATTATACACTCCCCCAGCTAATGACAGATCCAACTGTCATTAACAGATTAATTAGAATTTCCCCGTGTGTGCACTCAGACTCTGAGACAGCACACACAATGTGTGTGTGTGTGTGTGTGTGTGTGTGTGTGTGTGTGTGTGTGTGTGCACGCATAAAGGGTACAATAACAATGTTTGAATCAAGGCTTGGCAAACAAGGTGCCTCAGAGCTTGTAATGTCTCAGAATATATCCCAATTAAAAGAATTAGACAAACGTAGACATAAGGTAAGATGGTGGCTACTTTTTCTCTGCTATCTCTCTCTCTCTCTCTCTCTCTCTCTCTCTCTCTTTCTGTAAACAAAGCCAGACATCGTAACAATTAACTGCAGTACTTTTGCTACTGTTCCATAACTTCATTTGCCATATTACATCTCTCTGTTATACGTTGTATTTGAAGTCTCTTCTCTCTGTCTGTTATGAGTAGGTAGATTAATCTTACTTCTTCTCTTCCTCTCCATTTTGTCTTTTACCCCCCTCCCCCAGTCTGTCTCAGTGTAGTAAAAAAGACTCCCTTCACCCCACGGGGTCGAACACACGGAGCGGCTCCTGACATCGCTATCAAAGAGCATAACGGTCCAGAGATGTGTCCTCTGCTTCACCTACCACTGGGCCTCTGGCTTCAGTGCTGACCCGGCCCGACCCTGGCCTGCTACAGGGGTCCCCCCCAACCTCACCTCACCTCACCTCCAGAAGGCTACATATGAACGCGGGCCATCATATGATACGGCACACACTCTGACCGCATACCATAGGAAAGCTCACATTCTACAGAAAGGATTATAAATCACCGACAGCTAGACATGATGTACTGCCGTGCTAGAACTGTCCCACTCCATTAGAATATCTGTGCTACATCAGGTAGCCTTTACTTAGAGCAGATAATCCATCACTAAGTTGTTTTTTGTTATCATTATATTATTATTATAACCTTTAGCACATAAGTTTCCATTTCCTATGTAGAATATACAGACAGATCAACAAGACTGCTCTGATGGTGTTTTGTATTTGATTTTGCTGTGCTATAATGCTATAAAGAGTTTGATTTTTGCTGTTTGCATCTTATATGATATTATGATATTATAACAGTTCTATTGTGACTTATCTTACCGTTGTAATGTTTTAGTGGAGTCCAAGCCTGTGTGAGACTAAGGTTTCATGATGATTGATATTGGTCTTTGTGCTAGATCAGAGCGACTGATATATTTGGATCTGTTATAGTGACTTAACTAATAGATTTACCCCTGTGCCTTGTAGTCTGGGTGACTGACAGATTTTCTTCTCCTACACAAGTGCCGGTGATTGATTTGCCACCGCGTGTTGCAGCGACTGCGGTAAGACGCAAGTCGGGCATGCTGACAGGCTCGACAGAACTGGCTCAGGTCCTCGCAGAGAGAACGAAACAAAGAGAGGAAGTGGTGAGAGAGAGCAGAAGAACACCTGGTAAGAGGCTCTGGGGAAGGCGAGGGAAGTCGCAAGGAATTTGGCCATATCTCAGCCACTTGTGCAAGCGCCGCGGGCTTTTTCCCGCCGCAGCTTCGAGCTCCCACACCGAGCAGCGCTCTCAAAGGTCACTGACAGCCAGACGCACGCTGAGACGTGCACTCCCAGCACAGGAGAGCCCAGAACACGCGTTATTAGGTCTGTTAAAGCATAGAGGTGACCTGCTCGCAGGGCCGATATAATACTCTACAACTCTGAAACTTTATTCCCACCACCGCTCTCTGAAACAACAGGAGCGGTTTCATGTCCGAGGTTGTTATTGAGCTATACCTCAAGAAGTGTAGCCGCGGTCCTTGCATGTATATGACTGCAGAAATATGCATGTTGTGTTTAACGCGCTTGATTAGGAGTACTAGGAGAAGAAGCACATTATGAAATATTAAATAGGAGTGTGGGGCAGAGCAATAAAAGCATGGTAAGAGAGTGTGACAGGCCAAGGTGGAGGATGTATGTGCCTCACATCCCAAATGAACACACTAAGACTAATACTGGTGGACCTTATGTTTCATTTATGTACCCACACTCACTGGGGGTGGGGTTCATTAAAGATTAATTACATCAAATGCAGGGACAACACTCACCTCCAGCCACTTCACTGCTCCAACCACTCTGGACGTGCACGCGTGCACACGCACGCTACCTCGTGTATGCTTGAGCAGGGATATGGTCTGAAAGAATCAGAGAAAAAAGAAAGATGGGCAGAAATAGACTGACAAGCGAGCAATCCCGACCTGACGCCCGTCGATCAAGAAATCACAAAACCTGTGTGAGACATAGATGAGATAGAGTGTGTGGTAAGGCTTGGGCCAGGATTGCTCAGCCTATCGTGGAGCTAGACATGCCACAGCTTAAACGTGTATTTTGTCATTTTGTTATTTGTTCCTGCAGAAGTGTAAAACACAATAAAGGCATTATCTTCTATAAATGACAGTACAAGCAAGTTTCAATTTGTCTGAAGTTACTGCAGGTTTGCATTATAAAACCGTGAGCTTCGTGAGGCCTCGGGCAGTCTGGCGCCAGGCAGAAACGTTAGGGTCATTAGCTCCCATGCTTTGCTGCTCATCTGAGGAGCAGTTGTCTCTCCGCCTGTTTGCAGCAGTATATTACAGCACGAGCTCCCTCGAGCTCACCCCCAAACAAGCCCCGAGCTGCCGAAAGTCTCCCACAAAGAACCATGGAAACCAGGCATTGTTCCATCCTATAATATTCCTTATGGCTGAGAACTGGGAGGAGGGGGAGAGAGCAACCGAGTCAGACTGACCTTACTGTAGGCTGAGAAATACCTCAGAGTAAAACTCTACTTAATCAGGCCGTAATCAGATCAATAGGGTTGCACAGGCTGCAGGGCTGCTTTTAATGTCTAGGCACTCACACAGATGAAGGAGTGCACTGATAACATCCTCAGCTGGAAGCAGAGCACTTGTGCTCTCCATCCCCCAAATCCCCAATCAAACACTGGCATTTCAGATTTGCCTTCTCAAGTCATGATGACAGCATATCCTCGGGCTGAAAAATTCGGACTATTTTTAAAAAATAAAATAAAATAAAATCTTTTTGGAGGCTAGCCATGTGTTTGGGTTCTCTGGCAAATGCTGGACTTGAGGGGAGGGATGTGGGCCGTTATTATACAGTTTTGGACACAAATTGCACGATCGATTTGTGGTACAGTGCGTCAGAAGTGATTGATGAAGTGCCCAGGCCGCTCACACACACCTCCGAGCCTCACACACTTGCCTCAGTCCGCTAAACTACTGCACAAAGCTAACTATGTCAGTCCACACACTTACAGCTGCTACTGTACGAGAGAGAGAAAGATAGAGAGAGAGAGAGAGCGAGAGAAAGAAAATGATTATTATTATTGAATCTTATTATTATTTAATGTATTTGAATCTTTTGCTGTTTGGGGGTAGGTGTTCCACTAAAGTCTTACTGATTCATTTTTACAGACAGAGGGAATGAGGTAAAGAATTATAGAGCGAGGGAGTGATGCGATTCCACTGTACAAAGCCACTCAGATGCTGAAGCTACAAAAGAAATCCATTGTCTTGGTACTGCCTTAGCGCTGACAGAAATTAAATTGTGTCCGAGGACTTTTTATATAGCAGCACAAGGTCTGAGACAATATTGCCAGTGGCTTGCAACTCTGCTCCAGACACACAGTCCTGTCTCTGTTTGCACTGAGACATAAGACTGCACATTCTTCTCTGTCTCCAAAAATCTATAAGACTCCCATTTAACCCTGGACAGAGAGTTCCCTGTGCGACTGCTAGAAAATACTGTATATCTAAATTTAATGACCCCGCAAGGCTGTTGCTAAGGGTTACTGAGAAACACACAGACATTAGAGATCTTTAATAGAAAGATATGCCTGATTCGTCATATGCAGTCCAAGTGCCTATGTGCTGAATCATCAGATTGTTGCTAATCTGCACCATTATAGATTCTAGCAGTTTACATCTGGATTCATGTTAATGAAGCTGTGCAAAGATTTCAGTTCATATCAGGAACTGAATGCCCGGGATTTTCTGAGCTGCTCTGTGTTAAATTCATGTGACCTGCCATGAGTCTTGTGCTGGGAAACACACACACACAAAGTTGATTTAGTTTCTATATTTGTACTGGACCCGGGACAGCTGAACTGAGACATGTTAGAGCAGAGTTTTATTTGAACAGGCACTGATACACATTGCAGACTATGTACACGTTAACATTTGCCTTTTATATTTACAGCCGCTGCCCCGCGGGTAGAAACTGCTGCACTCCATCTTGATAAAACATCGCTTGTCAGCGTGTTTCGACATGAAATCAGGGTAAGATTGTGAATATTTGATGAACTGAAGTTGAATTTGCAAGGAATCAACATTAGCCATCTCCAAAATGCTTTAGCATGATTAACTTTGATTTTTGATTGAAAAGCCAATTTCATTAAAACTTAAAAACACTGAACAAAATTTAAGCTAATATGTACATCAAATGATTTTGCAGGCCCAGGATCCAGACATTTCAAGTGACATCTATCATAATTACATATATTTCTGTGTATACAGAAATACTGATTTCTTCCTTTTCATTCATGGCTTCTTATGTGCTTGCTAGCTCAGGGATGGGCAACGTCCTTGTCCAGTTTGGCTCCAATGTTCTGCTCAGGAAGTGCACTAGAAGTCGTTGATCATCTACAGATGAAGAGCAGGGCAGGGTATCACCATCACTGCTTCTTCTGTATGACACAGGCAAGCCCATTCAAAGCTCCCTGACGAAACTATTTTTTATAAAAAAAAAAAATGTAAAGTGTTTCTGATGTGGGTACAGATTTCTCGCTGGCTTGTGGGGACATGCCTTTACCTCATTCTGCTCTAAACAAATTATGGAAGTTCATGATACCACACACAATTTGTAAAGTCTGACAAACAGCTCTGGATAATGTAGCTCATTTCTTTTGACTGACCGGCTGTGACAAAGGTCAAGACCAACCTGAGTCTCGACACAAGGCCAACAGGTAGTAAGCATGAGCCCTGAGCTCCAGCCCAAACAGCTAGCGAGTCGGCACAGCAGCCAGAGCACCGTTTCACCTGCCTGAAGCACTGAGCCACCCTCTCTCTGGCTCCTCCACCTTACCCCTTCCATGGGTCTTTTGCCCTCCAAAGCTACATCATCCAGGGTAACACCCATGACCCTCACCAGGGTTCCCACTCTGGGCTTTAAGCCGTCCCCCTAACGGCAGGGGGTGGGTTCGTTATCCATGAGCACATTCCCGATGGACTTTGCATAACCATCCCACCATTGGCGATGAAGGCCGAAGGGATCGACCATACCTAGGTCTCGAACCCAGGCCCAACAGGTGGTAAATGTCAGGGGGTGATGGTCTCTGTCACCACACTGACACATAAGTTTTATAGCTTTATATTTAAATTGAAAAGGTGAGATGCTCATTCTGTGTGGGGGGTGGGGGGGGGTGTTGGGTTGTATTTTTCTGGTGAGTTCAGTGTTCAGTGGTCAAAAAGACAAGAAATATGTTGAATGCACAGACCATATTCTCTTTCTCTATCAGTAATGGGTTATGAGGGATCATATAGAGGTCATATCATAACATGGCAGACAATAAGACAATAGAGAATATGATGAGGGCACAGCTATCTTTCCTGAACTTCATACACTTACACTCACACACACACACACACACACACACACACACACACGCATACACACACACCAAACATACACGTGAACTCGTCTCTCACCCTTCCAACATCTGCTCGTTATAAATAGATTCATGTAAAACTTCAGCACTTTCAAAATATTGTTCATGACTGTTATGGTGGTGGCCTTTGTCCATGACAGATCGCTTAAGTAATCCACTTTGATAACTTGCAACACTTGGATACCAAACAAAACACCCCTACAGCTAATGCAAAGGCCCTCACAGAGACATGCACACACAATGAAAAAAAAGCAGAGATATCAAAGCATCATTAACAGTAGGTCTGCTGCATTTTACAGTAAAATACAGTAAAATATTAAAGTAACATTTTGAGATTACACAGATACTGGGGCAGTATAGGCAATGCCTAAACTCAAAACTCTCATTCCTTTGCCAGAGGGGCAGTTTACGGTATTTACTTTTCATGTTTAGTTTACAGTACATACATTACGTTTTTACACCTCTGTGGACAGGATACACCATCCTGTTCTGCTCAGTCTGCTCATGCTGATAATAATGTTATGGAAAGTAAAACTGCATATTATCATACTTAAGTAGATTTACCCTTCTATTGCTCATTGCACTTGATTATTATTATTCTGCATTGCACTAAATCGGTAACTACTTTGTTGAAACTTGTTGAAACCTTATTTACTACGCATGCTCCGTGTGAGTGGCAGTGTGGTTGCCGAGGCGGGTGGTGGGAGGGTGTGTTAAATGGGCTGCGTTGTCCTCGACTCTCTGTAGTGCCTCGGGGATTTGTCTGCTGTGTGAGGAAGCTCGCAGGACACACCTCACTGCCTTACCGCATCCCAGTAGACAGGACTCGTCCTGAGACAGATCATGTCCCACAAATGACACGGCCTGGCAAAACCTAGGCCTCCCCTTCCCCGCCTGCAGCTGGTCGTTTAGCAGACGTTTAGCACACGGTCCGGACCGTGCGGTAACCCGATCCTTAACCTGGCCGGGGCCGACGCCACACAATGTGCAAGCCCCTTGCGCTAGTGAGGTGGAACTGCATTGCCACAACCTGAACAGATGGTCTTTCTCCCGCACACTTACACACTCGCAACCTTGGCTGAGCCAACACGTCTCACACTCACACAGGCAGCGTGTCCTCCGGCATGTGGGGCACGAGGGTGAGGAGAATCCTTTGCGTTTCGGTGGTGCGACTGCACCTTCATGTCTAGAAACAAAGCAGATTCTTCAGGATTAATAGCACAGATATTGCATGTAAATATTTGCACTGTTGTCTGTTTGGTTTGGCGGTGTGTGAAAAGGGAGGTCGCACACCTTTCAGGCAGGAACAGAAGCTGTGCAGCTGCAGGGGATCAGCCCGGGGAGGAACGCTTTCAGATTATGTCTGGTGCTCAGGACGCTTCCCAAAATTTCCCTGTTTGAATTCAGCCCATTTATCATTATTCTCTTTGGCAAGCACAATGTCATCTGCTCCCAGAAGAATTATAGGATTGCACTGCAGAAGACAAACAATTTACTGGCACTTTGCCTCACTGAGCAGCACTGTCTGCCTGCCAGTAGCCATCCATTTCACTATTCACACCATGCAACACAAAATAGACACACGCAACACAGCACAATATGCTAACAACGCAAGCAGAAACTCTTAGTGCTTATGTCAGTTTTAGGTACATTGTGGAAAAGCACAGCAGACAATTTTAATGGAGAGAGAGAGAGAGAGAGAGAGAGAGAGAGAGAGAGAGAGAGAGAGAGAGAGAGAGAAACTCGAACTGTGCATAAACTGTTCATGAGAGGGCCTTCACTAAACATGAAGCTTGCTCAGTTTTTGTAAAATCATTGTTCATGTTTTAGAAAGATAAGCCCATTCTAGGGACATAAGCAGAAGTAGCAGGTTAAAGCTTAATTATGTCCACTTTTTGCATACATACAGAACTTTTAATTGATCACATTTAATGATAGCATGCAAAATATATTCAGTTGTTCTACAGCTGTGGACACATAATTGCACAATGCACACAATAACCTTCTATATACACTGACAGACCTGAAAAAATCATACAGACAGCAATTACATGCTGACTATATGTCTCAGTCTTTTTTGCAAATATGACTGTGATTGTGCCCCCAACTTTGTAAACTATTCCACTTGTAAATTTTTCAGCAGTAAAAGTGGGCAAGATGAAATACAGCACAAAGAACAAGAGGCTGCAATGGATAAAGCCAAAACAACCCCCCCGCCCCCCGTTAAAAAAAAGATGAGCGGGAGGTGAGAGGTGAGCGAGGCTTTTGGCTGTGTACTCGGTGTCGATTCCCTGTTGGTGCCCAGTGGAAATGAGCTGTGAGGAGGTGCAGCAGGCCTCCAGCCCCGCAAGGAAACAGCGGAGGGAGGGAGGGAGGGAGGGAGGCATAGTGCAGGAAGCTGTGGATGAGATGTAGGCCAGGAAGCAGGCTGACAGGCGAGGCCCACCGCACCCTCTCCCTCCTCCCACCAGTGGCCCGCACTCAGCCTGTTCCTCCACAGCCCTGCGCTCTCCCGACATTTACATTATTCAAAGATAAATGCATTGTCAATTCTGTGTCTCCACTCCCTAGATATGTGCGCTACTCCAGTCCCTCAGCAGCCAAAGGTGCTCTCACCTCCGCTGCCCACCAGACACACTACAAATGAAATCAAATGACTGCTGCTACTGAGCAGAATAATTTAACCCTGCAGAGAGACGCTGGGCCTGTGTGTGTGTGTGTGTGTGTGTGTGTGTGTGTGTGTGTGTGTGTGTGTGTGTGTGTGTGTGTGTGTGTGTGTGTGTGTGCGCGTGCACGCGTGCGCATGAGTGGTGCGTGTGTGTGTGCGTGTGTGTGTGTGTGCGCTTTTGTGTGCACATGTGCATGTTTGGTGTATGTATGTATGTGTGTGTGTGTGTGTGTATGTGTGTGTGTGTGTGTGTGCGTGTGTGTGTGTGTGTATGTGTGTGTGTGTGTGTGTGTGTGTGTGTGTGTGTGTGTGTATGTGTGTGTGTGTGTGTGTGTGTGTGTGTGTATGTGTGTGTGTGTGTGTGTGTGTGTGTGTGTGTGTGTGTGTGTGGAGAAATTGAGTAAATACATTGCTACAGTGTTTCCAAGAATTATTTTCCCAGATTGGACAACAAATGGTAGCTGATTTAAAGCGTGGAGTTCAGCACCACTGCCATTTTTGTCCTGTATGCACTAGGCCATCCCTTCCAAGGAGTCACAGTATTGATTTTGTTATGTCATTGAATTCCCTGTGCACTAAAGTATTGCGGTGTTGCTGGCACAAAAATGGATGATGACCAAGTACCCATTCCATATGAATTCATTGTCTATGAACTTACAGTAATTTACTGTTTTAGAGGTGTGAACTTCACAAACTTATTCATATTTTTTCCCACTATTTCAAGACATCAGTGCTGTGTGTGTGTGTGTGTGTGTGTGTGTGTGTGTGTGTGTGTGTGTGTGTGTGTGTGTGTGTGTGTGTCTGTGTGTCTGTGTGCCTCCACAGAGTCTATGACTCCACTGAGATTCATCTTTCCTAATGAAAGCAATCAGTTCACAGTCTTGGGACACCATAGAGACAACTGCACAGTCTCCTCAGCCATTTTGTGTGACTGTAACATATATCATAATGGAGTCTCCTCACCACCACTAATTACCCATTCAGGTCTACCAATGATGAGCCCCTTATCTCATCACAGAGGCCTTAAGTCTTCATAAGGTCCCTCTCCATAAGATCTGGGAGAGGCGAAGAGGCCTTAATGCGTATTAGAGTAATATGCGGACCCACAAACACATCGATAGTCTTTACACAAACAACTGTCACTTTCAGTGGGCGTTACGGCGGCCATTAGGCTTGGATCTTCTGTTTCTTTGAGAATTACGATCTGTGTGTGTGTGTGTGTGGGGGGGGGGGGGGGGGGCATTAAGTGTACAAGTGTTGGCTATGGATCAGTGTCTTAATAAGAGTCTTATGCCTTAGCATAAAATGTAATGTTTAAATGCTAACAGTACATGATTATAGTACAATGTGTGTTAGCTGTTCTTCAGCTCTTATTTTTAAATACTTACCTTCTGACTACAGGACCACTCTTAGTCTCAAACCCAGCAGTAATAGCAGTGCATTAAAACCATCAGCCGTGCTGCCGTGCCTGATTCCCTCATGCCAGCGCGGCAGCCACAACCATGCCATTACCATGTCCACGTAGCTGCTGTGTTAAGAGTAGTCCGCCAGGGTCCTAATAAAGTGCCAGGATGTGTATACCACCCTAATAAATACCAAACAAAGCAGTCAGTAAATGTAGCTACAAGGTAGGCTAGTGGTTTCTAATAAATCGGCTGATGAAAGTAAAGAGAACATATAAACAAATGGCATCTTTAAACCCTTACTCTGTATTTTAACACACACCTTATACACAAAACATTTTAAATGCACGCCCTCCACATTTTTTCAAAATTTTAATGAACACTCAAAAACTTGAGATTTTCTGTATATTTCTTTAAAGTAAAAAGGGGTGTGTGTGTATTGCAGCTAGAGCTTTGATATGTGGTAACAGTTCAGGTGCTAGAGTGTGTAAGTAATATTGTAGTATTATGTTTGACCGTGCAGGACCTGGGTGCAGGATGTATAGGTTTTGTAGTGTGTTGGTGTCTGGAAGGGAGGATTTGTTCTAGAACTGGTAGCCACCTGACTAGGCCAGTGAGTATGATAAAGATATCTTTAGGTGAGTGTTTCACAGAAATGCTCTCGTATGCTTAAAGTGTCTCCGGCTCATGATAAGTTGTTTAATTACCCATTTTAAAACTCACGTTCCTGAAGGGAGTGTTAACTTTAAAACCCAAACTCGTGAATGGAGCTGTCCTCTAACCATTTTTCATATCTAATGGTCACAGGCTACTTTACTGGAATAATGTGTCTGGGATTACAAATGAAAAGCACAGGGAACCATTATTTATCCTGTGGACAGATTAAATTCCAAACCCTGCTACTGTAATAGGCACACTTGTAGCTTTACATAAATTAGAGAACTAATTATATTAGATACTATTTTAAACAAAATAACATGTTTCTCATAATCCATAGTTGCGATTTAGAGTAAGGCCAGGTTCATTTTCTAGAATGATCCATTTCTCAGTATGGTGGAGGGCTAATTTGATGTTGTACTGTAAAACCCGGAGAGACTGGATCCCTCTCAACACAGGGCACAGCACTGTAGGAGATAAATGAAGACGCATTTTATTCCGTCATAATTTCCCTGGGAAAATGCTATAAAGGATGTCCATATGGATATGAGTGAGGGAGCGAGAGACGTGTGAGGTATTTGTGCGCAGAGCGGTATAGACATCGCTGCAGTAATTGATGGCAGCTTTCCCCCGCGATCAGTTTGTCTGTCAGTTTGGCGGAGGTGGTGGGAGCAGGATGGGGCGAGTCTCTGAGAGAGGGAGCCGCCGCATCACGCTTGCTGGGTTAAATCTCCTAATGATAAGTATAAATCATCAACCACCGCGGAGCCACCGGTACGTTCAGAAGGTGTTGTGCATCTGGAAAGAAAATGAGAGGAATGTCAAATGCAGTACAATGAAAAATCCCCCCCCCCCTTTTTTTGAACATGATGCTAATATAATACTAGTAATACTTTTGAAGTATAATGTTGGAAGATGTTAACGGAGAAGTCAGGAAAATTAAAAAAACCGGTGTTAGAACTGTAACGCAGAAATACACTAGAGCACTTGTACATCTTATCAGTTTAAACATTTTCTTTTCCTGAGTATATCCTAAAAGCTGAGTATAGGCTAATCATTTGGGTTATATGTGATATACAGCATTAGAAGCACATGAAAGTAGTCTTGATTCCCATAAAGTCCTGATACAACTGATTCCAACACACAAAGAGCTTGATAATTACCTGATGAACTAGATCATGTATATGGAGGACAAAGAAATGTCGCAACAGTGCAGGACAGACAGTGAGAACCCACAGCATAAACCGTACGGCTCCATCTAAACCGTGCTCAGATTTCTGTTAGTACAAATCCATCCGTGCTGGAGTTTCTTCTGAATTTTACATTTATTTTTATTATTATTTTTTTTAATCAACCCACCCCCTCATATAAATGTGTATATGTGTGAGGCCTTCATTGCCTGGCAGAACTATTCCTTGGTTGTTTATAGGTTGTTCATAGAAAGTTCAATGGAAAAGTTTTTTTTTTTCTTTTAGCTGCTACTAGACTAAAATTAAATTGGTACACAGTTTTCACATTAGTGCAAGAAGCACAAACTTAAACTGTTTTTACAAGTTAATATGTATTGTAAAGTTAATCTTCCTATGGCTTTGATGTTTGGATCATACTTCATCCTAGTAGGGAAAGTCATTATCCCTGAATAAAGGTGAGAGGTGGCCAAAGATAGTGCTTTCTATTAGCTATTAGCCTCACCTTAGGGAGTTTGGTGTTCACCACATTAGCCACTAATGGAGATCCACATATAGAACGTGGTACACTTGTTTTAAATTGCAAGGGGAAATAAAAGATGCAAAGCTTGCGTTTTTTCAGTGTTTTACATTAATGTTTTGCTAATCTATACTGGTAATAATATTAAATAAAGGACAAAATATCTTCTTCTGCTTATATGAAGTTTGATTGCCAAGCTGCGTGAGTTTGATAGTGATACATAAAATAACTACTGTAGCCATCTACAACCATTTCATAGTTTAATTATATAGTTATGCTGTTAAAAAGAAATAATAATGTTAGGGCTTGAAAACAAATATTAATGCAATCCACTGTGCTTTAGTGTGATAGTATGTGTCCATATTAGTGTCATAAAGTGTTTCTTTCTTAACTTACACGTTGTGGTGAACAATAAATATGATAATTCCAGGTTTACTTAGTTGCATTTATTATAACTATGAACTTAATCCAGACCATGTTAAGATTTTTTTTGCTTAAAGGAGAGTAGGTCATTTCATCTACGAGTTGAAATATTTGCCTTAAAACTCTGATCTTTCCTGATATACCAGTTAGAAAAGAAATAAGTACTTATAAGGTTATGTAGCTTTAATCTTTCAGTTTTTAAAGGCACTGAAAATTACATCTGAGGCACCTTGCTTTGACCACTGAACACCAAAGGTTTTCCAAAAAGGCACAGTTACTGACGCAGTAATAATTTAACAGTACATATTAATATCAATCAATTAATTTAAAAATAGTGCAAGCAAACAATGATCAGAAAAGCTTCTGCTTGACAGCAGAAACGTGCGAAGTGAATTTAATATAGAGGCACTTTCATCTCGCCAGTGCAAGAAGCGAAACAGGCGAGCAAGGTGGTGTGCTCGCGGCGGAGATCGAGTCCAGACTGGTGGGGCTGACTAGCGCGAGGCCCTCTCTCGCTCTCTCTTCTTTTGCTTCATTCTTCTGTTCTGGAACCAGATCTTCACCTGCGTCTCACTCAGGCGTAGGGCATTCGCAATCTCGGCTCTTCTGTACCTGGTGACGTATTTGTTAAAGTGAAATTCTTTCTCCAATTCTGTCAACTGTTTGGTAGTGAAATTTGTGCGAGCTGTTGTAGCAACCTCGGTAAATCCACAAGCTAATGAACAACCTGTAAAAGTGTAAACATATTTAAAACCTTTAAAACATGTACCATACGTGAGATCAACTACATCTGAGAATATTTTAACATCAGGTTTTCATCCAGAAAAACTTACTTTTGGTTCCTTTTCTTTTAATTTTCATCCAGTCGAATGTGTTAACTACACCTTCTGTGTCCTCTGACCAGGATGCGGCTTTTAAACAACTCCCTTGAGACGGAGTAGAACTTTGGTGACTGTCGTAACCGAGTGAAGTTTTTCCGTTTTCTTTGTACAGATGTTCTTCGCCTGTGCTGTGGAAAAAAGACTCCGTGGGGTAGAACGACGCGCTTCCCGAGTACACCGGGCTCCTGAACGGAGTAGGCACATTTTCGTCCTCAGCTTCCGTGCAGTATCCACAGGATCCTTCATAACTGACTGCGGAACCTGAGAAACACACCCCGGACCCACTCGATGTAAGATGGATGTTAGTGACATGGTCCACACTACCTGTCGCTAGTTTCCTTTGGGTCTCTCTCTGGTACGGCAAAGGCACAGCCTTATGCTCCTCCTGACAGAATTTAGCTTTCAGAGTCATGTCTTCGCCTGAATAATAGCCTGAATACGAGGACATTACTTCTAAATGGTCAGTTTAAAGGGTGAATGATTGCCAGTGCTACTAGTCTTCATGACTCACTGTACTTTAAGGCTCAACATGTAAATAATGCCCACAACCACAAGAGGCGTGGTCTCGCCCTACTGACCAATCAGGAGCACAGATGTGTAGCCTGCTTTCTGGTCGCGGGCAGACCCTGCACACTGGGTCTGGACCGAAGCACTAAAGATTATTATGTTTTACAACCTTTTGTGCACCGCTCGTGCATTTTGCTTTTCGAGATCTACCTTTTTATAGTTTATGTAAATACGTGATAATGAAATTGATTATTTTCTTGTTATTTAGAATAAGAATTAGAATTCGAATTATAATATCAGCCTTTATTTGTTGACGTCACATATATGTGAGCAAAAAATAAATAAATAAAGTTAACGTAAGCCCATTTACCCACAAGTAACTTTGAGTCGGCTGCTATTTGGATATTGTTCTAAACTGACTCGCAAACCTACTAGGAGCTGTCTTGCCTCGGGGCCTCTGTACTATATTAACAGCTCGTTAAATGGGCTAGTGAAATTAAAACACACTAAAATACACGAGCTCTTCTGTTAAAAGGGAGTGAGGGAAGTAATGCTTTGTTCACGCTATGCAGAGTCGCATTTTCAGCGCTCATGCAATAGGCCTACTTACACTCCGCAGTCTAGTCTGGTGTTTATCTGTGGTCGCTTAGAACTTGAAACCTGACTGGAAATAAGAAACATCCTGTTAACATTTGTAACAACCCTGTATATATCATAAAACGCGTGTTGACTCTGAGCTCTACGTTTTGTTTCTATATTTGTTTAGATTGTTGGGTTTGAGAGGAAAATGGACGCGCTGGCGTCTGGCAGTGTCCTCATAGAAGAAACTGCTGTCGAGGAAAATTGTGCACAATCAGTGATTGATGAGCGCAAGCTGCGTAATACTCTAGACAGCTGGAGTAACTGACTCTCTATTTTTTGCAACCTTTCTTGCACTGTTCCAGTGACATGAGACTGGGGCTATGTTGATACATTACAAATATTTTTAAGGTTACAAATTAGGCAATGCGATTTCAGCTATCCAGTAAAAACAACGCCTTGGACGACCATCTTACAACAAAGACAGTGTATAAGCCGTTAAGCGATCCAACTAGACTATGTAGTGGGGTTGTCTGTATCACACTATGACAAAGAACCGAGATGTAGAAAAATATTATTGGCAAAACGTAATGTATGACATGGAACTGGTCGGGCTAAATTATTTCTATGTCGTTTGGTTCAACCTATAAAAATAAACCTGCCATTTAGGGCTATAGGCTTTTAAGTACCAACAGCAGTGTACTTCCAAAATGTACTGCGATACTTAAGATGTCGAGCAATGGCTTCCAGTCATTTCCAGTTCTTTATAATGGGCCTTTAGATGCTTTAGTATATCCTCCTCTTTAGTTCTCTGACGCACAAGTTGGTCATGGCCGTTTTCAACCTCTCACGTAGAGGCCTTGTAGTTATTCTTTTAAGTTAGAAGTAGCGTATAGAGTATTATACGTCATGATAATATATGAATACATATGCTTCGGAGAGGATGGATTGATATGATATGCAGTATGCTATGATTGTAGATTGATTGTACATGAGTAAGTTCAAACTATATATATATATATATATATATATATATATATATATATATATATATATATAGATAGATAGATAGATAGATAGATAGATAGATAGATAGATAGATAGATAGATAGATAGAGAGAGAGAGAGAGAGAGAGAGATTTCTGTAGTATGTAGTTGCATGGATGTAGTAGCATGATTATTTCTAACTGTATGTAATTCTCCAGCAGACCTCCTTAATTTTGCCTTCTATTTTGAAGATTACCTTTAAAAGCCTGGCTTCTCAGCAGTAAAGGCCCAACTTCTCGGGGTTCAGAACAGCAATAACAATAAAATCATGACTAAATCACGTTCATCTGGGTTTTTTCTTTCTTTCATTACTAGCCTCCGTAATGTAACGATGATTTCTTGCATTAAGTTAACGGCTTGCTCTCTCCTTTCAGCTGTGCGAAGATAAAACAACCCTCAAATTGAATCAACTTAGATATATTCTTTATCACTGGCCTTGGTTTTCATTTCTGGTGACCCACAGTGCGCTCAGTATGTGTTGTTTCGTATGGAGACAGCACTGAGATTAGGGATTGGGTTTAGAGACCTCAAATGTCCTCTTCTGACTATTCGTCACCTTTTTATGTAACCTAAAATTCCGTAGGTTTCACATATACGCAATGTCGTCATTTCATTGTCTCTGTCTGGTGTGTAACAAGTAGCTGTGTTCTCTCTCGATGTCAGAGAGTTAGCAGGGTAATTTTCCAAGCCTGCGTTATCTGGGTGAGGGAATTTAGAGCAAATAGCCGAACCGCCAATTCATTATAATGATGGAGGAAAACGGCTGCTATTAATGCGCATCGACCAAATCGGTACAACCGTGGGAAACTGAAAATTAGCCAAAAATCAGCAATTTTAGAAAACGATCCTTCAAAAAGATCCTTCTTCACAATCCGGAATTCTTGTTTTCCTTCTATAGACTGAGGCGAAAGGCTGTGTGCCGTATTAGTATTGTGCAGTAACAATTGTCTGTCAAGTCTAACTGTAACGTCTAAACACGTAATGCTTTTCAGATATTGCATCCTTGACTTGGATTTTAAACATACAGAGATTGTGAATGTGGAGCACCTACCCTTTGCAGAGAAACCCAATGCGCGTCTCGTCACCGGAGAGCTGCTTTAAAAATGTCCCCCGTCCTCTCATTTATGCTTCAGCTATACCTCAAGCATGCTGTCACGTTGTCTTTCTCAGGACAAAGTTTGGCCTCTCACAGTTTGAAATGTGTTTCTAGAGTTGAAAATGCAAAAGCTTTGTTCATAAGGAGGTGGAATCAGTGGCGAGGCTGAAAGCGAGGAGTTTTTGATTAATGAGCTTTGAAATGCCTCGCCAGGGGGAAGCGGGCGAGCGAGCTATTCAGTTCGAGGAGGCTTGCATGTCGAGCTAGCACTGGGCAGCAGTGCTACTAGCCACAGCGCGATTTATTACCGCAGTTCATGGTGAAGTTAGAAAAATACAAACATAGAAGTACTTGTTGAGTAGTACTCGTAGATGAGCTATGTGAGTTACTATGGAGACGAATTTACAAACCCTGAAGGGCGCAGGAACTGATGTTAGAAGATAGGGAAAATTACATGTTGATGTTTATATATATATATATATATATATATATATATATATATATATATATATATATATATATATATATATATATGTGTGTGTGTGTGTGTGTGTGTGTGTGTGTGTGTGTGTGTGTATATATATATATATATATATATATATATATATATAATGTATATGTAAAATATGTCAAAGAACCATTGCCACCACAAACCACCAATTTACTTAAGTGCATTATAGCCTACTCCTCTATATCCCGCATCGCAATTACATACACTGTCTATAGTCACTCTTCACAAATGATCATAACGTTAACTTGAAATGACACTGCGGTCATAAAGTATTCTTTGTGTGAAATCTTTGATATCTGAGTGCTGTTTATATTGTTCCTTAATGGCAAGTAACGGATACATGCACGCGTGAGAGGAGATGCGGGAGAATGCCGTACAGTCTTCTTTGTTTACTACCGAATTTTCAAAATGGCGTCTTGATATTGTGGGCTATCTAAGATTGTAATATTATAAACCGCTATTAGGCACAAAACCTTCCTCCTTCTGCCTTTTTCGCTAGGAAATGTACGGCACCAAGCCTCGTGTATAAAGGATTTATGTTTACAACAGATATTACCTCACTCACTCAATTTAAGCACTTTATTTACAAAATGTATAACACAACAAAATATAACATTTCAATATCGTTACCATTTCATCAATTTGTGTGTGGACTGTTCACTTACAAAATAACATTTGTTAAAAGTGATGAAGACAAAGATGTGAAAATGACGTGCTGGTGTTTTTTAAGATAGCCTATAACATCAAGCATGACCCGCCTCCCAAAATAATCTGTGTCAACTTCCAGAATCTCGGTTGCAGTAAAACATAAAAACATTCAGACGCGTCCGATTCCAATTTGTTTTCTGATATAGCAAAAAGAAAATTACACCAGTCACATAATCACTTGAATGTGATGAGAAAGCCCACGCAATCTGTTCATTTATGTTGCATAAATTCTACAATAGTCTATATAAATAGTCCACATGAAAAGATAAAGATAAATAATGTGCGTTACAAAACTGATAAATAATAAATACTCAATAGAGATAAATGTTTGCCATACAATCTCGGAGAAAAATAATAAATAATGACACTTTTAGTGTGAACAGATTCATAGGTACCAATGACTAACAGACGACTTAACAATGGCAATGATTTTCCTACAAATTCCATCCCTATAAAGATGGGTGTCTAATATTGTAAAATCTACAGGACTTACCTTCAAGTAATAATATATGAAAGTTCCTTCATATTGCGCACTGTTCTTTCAAGATCTGACCGACAGACAACAAAAACTCCTGCGCATCTCCAACAGTCAAGAGAAATGGACCACAGCTTAAAAATAGTTACAGTCATAGCAGTAATAGTAATATCAATAATAATACAGGGGTAATACGTTATGTCTCTTGGAGTGTAGTTATATAAATTACTTTTAACTTGTGAGGTAATAAAAAGCGACATTTCGCTTCGACATACACAGTCCTTACAAATGCGTTAGTTTCGGCGCTTCCTGCAGCCGTCCCTGAGAAGCGTGGTGAGAGGTGAGGTCTGTGTATGTGGGGTGAGGGTCACACGGTCCGTGATGGTGGTTGCCTGGAATCTGAGCGGCACAGCTGTAGTCCACACTGGCGGATGAAGGATGAGGAAGATGGCCAAGGTTGAACATAGGGCCCGAGGCTGGCATAGAATCAACGAAATTCCCCCCAACATACACGGGGCTTCCTTGTAAATTAGCATTGGCAAAGCTTCCGTTCCCTTGCATGCTGTGGTGGTCGTACTCTGTACCCGGGTACCTTTTCTGCTGCGGTATACAGCCACCCAACGGCGCCGTGTACGCAGCCAGGCCGTACATGTTTTGCTGAGGTTTGGCGAACGACGGAGGAGACGGTGCATCATAACTAAGACTGTTTACGTTTGGAAGTTGAGCAGAGTATCCAACGTGATTCGGGCCACTTAGCGGCGGGCTTCTGTCCGGAGAATGCCCCAGGGGAGAGTGCATTATGCCTTTGGATTTCTGATCCTTTTTGTACTTCATCCTCCTGTTTTGAAACCAGATCTTTATTTGGCGCTCTGTGAGATTGAGTAGATTAGCCATCTCGACTCTTCGGGGACGACATAAATACCGGTTGAAATGGAACTCCTTCTCGAGTTCCACGAGCTGGGCGCTGGTGTAAGCGGTGCGCACTCGCTTGGATGCCGGTCCAGGCGGACTCTTGTCGTCGCAGGTCTCTCCTGAAATTATACAATAAAAACGTTTAGTACTCATCGATATTTTACTGGTCAGTATAACTGTAATCAATTAGGCTAAAGGAGTTTTTGCTTTGTTTTTAAAACAGAAACAGGAGTCAACCAATAGGCTGATATATTTTATCAGAAGAGTGATGGACATCTGTTGGGATTATTTTAATATTAAGGATTAACCATATCGTACCTACTCTTTTAGTGTTTTGAAAGAAATATAGACTACTGCCAGGTGCGCTGGTAAACGCTCAAGGCAACTATAGCATCGTTACTGAAGTGTAAGAGTCCGTTCCTCACCCCAAATAACCAGCCCACAGTACAAATACATCCACCCGCTAAAATATGTAGGCTATACCTGGAGTAGTGCAGCTGGTACTTTTCTGTTTTGAGTTCTGACGTGTCTCCTTCATCCACGGAAATATTTGCTTGGTGATGACTGGGGTGGCAGTGTTGGCGCCATTGTTGCTGGGGGATTTCTTTTTCTGGGTGTTGGTGCTGTTTGAGTTTGGCGAAGTGGCAGCTAAAGGAGGTGCTTGCTGCTGCTGGTCCCCAGAACTCTCTGGTTGGCTGCCTTGACTGCCACTCGGTCGCATACAGCTGCCATTAATGTCGCTGTTTTTGTGCGCTGGTGGCCGAACCGCTGTGGTTTGTATGGGGCATATTGGGCCCTGATACTCATTCTCCATGTTGGAATTGGGGTAAGACTGATGGGCAGGCCCATATGTATATGAGTCAGATTTAGGGTATGAGTAACCTCCAAAAAGTCCAGCGTTATCATAATAAGTAGCTTTCTGCATTTTGAAGGTTTTAAACTACGACGGCCTTTGTACCCTTGTCCAATGGCATGGGCTCCTTTGTCACGTGATCGGGGCTCCCCACTGATCCTCTATGCTGTGACCTGGGAAGATAAGCAAAATAGCGAACCAGATCAATTATGACTATGGGGTTTTGAATTAAACAAAATCCCTTCGTACACAAGTAAGGTGAGCGCAGGTCACGTTTTACTCTTTGGATTATATTGGATTAATCTGAAATAGCGTTCCTCCATATCTGTGACGTTTGGTGTCACGTTTCGTCCTTTTCACCCCGCTGCGCTCCGGACTCACTTATATTGAGGGTGTGCCTAAGTTATTTGCCTGCTTGCATTTGACGCGCGGAATGGTTATACACATTTTTACAAAATAAACATTATCTTTAAGGTGGTGCTTGGCTGCTAATATCCCATTTCGGACGTCCCTGACCTTTTCTTACGCACCAGTGCAGTCGGTTTGGAGGGCCCTGTCTCAGTTACGTTTGTCCTGTGAGTGAGCTTGCCAGCATGCACCTGAGTGCAGATTTAATTTAGTCAGATCTAGACAAGGCTTTGCGTGACACTCCCTTCTCAACCTCTTCGGCCTTTCGTTTTCAGAACCTAAGGCAAGAATGCAACAACAGGGTTAAACTTTAACTTGTTCTGAAAGTTTCCTATTGACTAGAATCGAAAGGTGGCAGAAGGCGAATCAGCAGTTTTGGCCAGAACAATATCCCTTTCTTTACCAATTCACTGCTCAACACAAGCCATGCATTTATCTGCTTTTATCATTTTATCAAGCCTTTTATCTACTCGCATAAAACGGCTAAAATTTCATGGATTATTTTTAGCCGCAGATGGTGAGATTGCAAGCATGTTATAACCAGTCCCGAGGATAGAAATGACCACAAGTTCGATTTGGGTCATTTCGAGGCTATTTGATAAAAGATACGATTAAGCTTACCACTGGATTGCTCGACAAGCCCAAATTGTTTATTGTTATTATTGTTATCATTATTATTTTTTTAAAAATTATTATTATTACTTGAATATGTTTCTTTCATGTACCCAGGCCTTAGTCTTGTGGTCTTGCATGCCGCAGGCTTTGAGCAGGGTTTTGAGTTTTTTCTTTCTTGTACGGTGTTCGCTGCTGTCAGACTCCTTGTCTGTGAACTTTATCTGAACCATCTCAAAAGCCAAGCTGTAAATCACATCGACGAAGTCAGTCAAACATCTCACGAGCGTTCTCATGTTACACAGGGTCGAACTGCTGAAGCGTTTCAGCTATGATGTTTGTATCCATTATATACTTTTTATGATCCGTCGTAAGTATTTGCTACTCTTGTAGTCCTGTAATTCTACAGCTCCTTTTTTGCTTCAGTTTGAAAGCTTTTTTTAGTTACACGTTTTTCCATCTAATAAAGCTATTATAACTGTCATGTTATTTCTGCTTCCCACCGATGCCTTGCGTTTTGGGAAGAGGTGATGGAGGGTGGGAGGATCTCTGAACTATGTTAATAAAGTCACACGTGCACGGCAAATGCGCGGGTGCAATATACTCCTTATAGCCCTGTGATTAGGCACCGCGTGCCTTGTAGGCTAGACAAGGCCTTGCCCCCCCCGGAAATTCAATTTTAGATTTTTCTTTCCTTTTTAAGATACAGCAACACCAGACTTATTTTAACTTGTGACAGGACACCTCAGTACAGTAGTAATGACTCGGCCTGAAGCTCTGCTCATGGCATATCAATGCACCTGTCACTGTAGACCCCCACAAAATTTATGACTGGCTAAGTATAGCCGTAAAAAAAACGCCTAACGCGAGAGTGAAAAGCGCAACACTTCTAAAAGACGCGCTACAGTCAGAAGTGTGAAGCGCCAAGCGTAGGAGGATCGCCGGGTTAAAGAATGCCCTGCGCTGCTAGTACTCCCATAGTCAGACCGAGAAGGTCGCCAGTATAAATCCAGCCACTTCAGTCCACTTGACGCACCATGCACGATCGAAATCTTGAAATAAAGCGACTCTGCGTTATTTTTGCGCTGCTACAAAGAGGATAATTTATAACATGGACTTCGCTGAAGACAATATACGGTAAAGCCCAGAAGACTGAAGACTTATACTCTCAATATATATACTCGGGTGAAATTCTTCAACAAAAACCAAAAAAAAAGCGTTCAATTGACATATTTTATGCCATATAGTCTGAAGCCTTGTGTCTGGATGAACGTGCTGTGTGAGCCTCGATCTTGGCGCTGTATTTATTTTAACATATTCCTCTGTATTTTGCGTGTATCCAATGTATTTAACATTTTGTAGGACTCGCATCTCATAGCAGATGCTCAACGGACGTTTATTGAGAGGGACAATACATACATGCATAGCCGCTAATACCGTGGGAAAAACAGGCTTAAATGTTACACGAAGTGCACATCGCATTAAACGAGGAATTACTTACCGCAGTCTGTATCGCACTGTTTTCTGTTGTCCCTTAAACGTTCCTCATTATTTAAACCACGACCTAAAGGATGAAAACAATTCATTGATTAGCGAGGTCTATTAGAAACTTTACAGTGGTGCCGTGTGCTGCGCGTGTTGGCCTCGCTCTGTATTGCCTTTACACAGGGGGCTGTCATTGGTTATTTAGCTACATGGATATTTATCCTAAAAGCTCATTTGACGCCAATTTTTGTGTATTTTTTTACTCTAGATTTTGAAATTCCTTAAATTTACTATACACACAGTGATTTATACTAATTAAAAATAACTTACATTTAAATATACTATATATAAAAATGTATGCGCTGTCTTTAGTTTGATCTTATCATTATTTTCGTTCTTTTATTTTTGAGGAGAACGTAAATGCAATTGTAATGTACGTTAAAACTGTGCTTGGAAAAAAAAACTGACACAAGCGATTCTAAACAAAGAGGAGCTGGCCAAAATATTTAGCACTCATAAGCCTTTTGGGTGACCTTTGGCTTCCTCTACAATAACTCACTGATTAATGAACAACGGGCGGAAGGGCTTCAAGTAAGTCACAATGCAATCCACACCGCACAACTTTTCCTTCAGCGTTTTTAAACCCGAAAGACCTCCTGAAGATGAGATATTTAAGCATTTCACCCAAGCTAGGTCTTCAAACGAGACACATGACTTGCCCTGAGCTACCACGAGGAAAACACCAGAAATTAGAAAACGCGGGAGAAGGATACTGCTTTAAAATGGATACTGCTTAAAAAAATACCAATATCAATTTACAGATATGTATAACTCCTTTGAAAAACAGTGGTCTAATTTAGCTGGTGCTTCATGGTCAAAGCCTTGCCTAATGGGAGAAATGTGTCTGCCTCTGTTGCTTAACATGGTCTGCCTTTCTCAGGCTGCAATGTTTTCGCCCACGCATTGTTACGGTAAGTTTGGTACACATAATGGCACAATAGTTTGTTAAAATAATGGACTTAAGAACTCAGTTTTAAAATATGTATACGAGGTTGTATCGATAATTTGACCACTCTTGGCTATGATCTGTGGGCCTAGTGGAATAAATAACAAACAATATTAGGTTTTACAGGCTATTGTCTTGGCTAGCTGCACCAGAGGTTTAATGCCGCGGCTTTGACTATTTCAATAGAACTGCACTGGTGTTTTGCTTGAGCTTCAAGGTCGCAAAATACCTCACTAGAGCTGGATCAAAATAGCAATCTTGTTCTTACAGTCAGTAGTGGAAAGATTGTGCTGGTCCTTAGAATCTGAAACGCGTTTAGGGTCGTGTTTAGGGATGAAATGAAATTTCAGAAAATGTGTCATTAATGAATAATCAGACAGTTTCTGTGAATCATCTACCTTGTCGGCAAAATGACCAAGAACGTATAGGTTATGAAACATGTTCTTATTTATTTTGCGCTACGGAGTCACTGTCAATACACTACAGCCAAATATCAAGCACCAAACCAGTTGTTAAAAGATCCTTTTATTCAAGTGGACTTTGGGAGAACGGACTTGAAATGTTTATTAAAATATCTTTAGGCACCAATTACTCAAAAAAAAAAGCATAACAGCAAAGATTTGGAGACAGTGCTTTGCTATTACTATTTCAAATTGTATGATTTTTTTTTCATTAGACACAATTTGTTTTAATGTAAAAAAAGTAGTTTTTATACATTTAATTATTAGAACACAGCAGTGCCCTGTCCATGCTTTCCTTCTCTAATCTCAAAAACCCAACAAAAATCCGAAATATAGCAAATTAATTCATTTGAATATGTAACATTGCTGCTTAACAATGCATATGCTCTAAACCACATATATCATGTCTAACATTACTGTAAGGATAAGACAACAAATTAAAGTGATTTACGATCTTATAAGATATGAGACAAAACAAGTTGCACCAGTTCTTTTCCTTTTGTTTTCCAGCCCGTTTTTGTCAAATCGCAAAATCAGCTAAAATCAGACGTCAAAGGTATGAATGAGACGACCGTCCAAGCTAACCTTTCGAAAGTGCTCATAGTTGCTCAAAACTATAAACTAGTTCCAGGGATTTCTTCCACGTCCTTAAAATGTACTTGCTTAGTTAAAGGCACAGCGACATTAATGAAAGATCAGCTGCTCTGAATGGAATAAATCACATTTTTACTGTAATGTAAACCCCATGGTTAAAGGTTGCGTTTTGCCATGCGATTGCTTACCTGTGAATCAATTTATCATAGAGTCGTGCGTCTCAGTCTCAATATCTTTCCCCCGCAGCACCTCGGATGTATCCTTCACCCTTTGTCTGTGCGCGGTACTGTCCTAAACCTGATCTTGCGCTTTTTCAGACATTTCCATATACCAATGCAGACAGTATTCCCGAAAGAATGGAAGCCACTCACTCAACTACCAATAAAAAGCCAAGTAGGTATCATTATTCCAAAAAAAAAACCCCGAAATATTGTCGGCAGTCAACCTCCCATTGAAAAAATATCAAGGTGTACACAAGCAGGATGGTCGTTTGAGTCAACATTAGGATATTGAGGTTTCCGAAACCTTTATCATGACAAATAAAGGCGCTGCCTTAAAATACTAGCATATTTGTTCACGTGATCTGGATAGCAGATTGTCCTGATTGAGGCTGCTACTCCAACCAAGCTTTACCTCACAAATCCGCTTTTAAAAAGCACGAGCGCTAACGTTCCTTGTAGTCCCTCACCACGGTAAATTCACCCTACTTTCCCCAGAGCTACTCCTATGCACCGCAATTTCGAAATATATCTGGCTATTCAAGGCAAGCCTTATACTTAACATGCCAATGATAGTACTCGTTAAATTAAACTACTATTTTCAAAAATCTACTAAAATGCGCCACAGAGAGGCTTTTTCTTTTTTTTTTTCTTTTAGTGCATCATAGTATTAACTTCATTTTCTTGTTATATATCAAATTAAATTGGTTAATGAGTTTTATGGATCTTTACAGACTAGGGCCCTAAGATGCACATGTTAAAAGAAGCTAGAATTGTATTTGAGTTTTAAATTGTTTTGTACATTATGTTGTCCTGTTAAATGTGTTTGTAATAGCTTATAAGACAGTACAGAAATATTGTTTGACGATTATGGCTTACGCAATGACAGCAATGTATGACCCCGTCAACCGGAGAGATTCATCAAAATCATTACAAACTCCAAACCGCTCCGCTCATACCACCAGCTATATAATGAATATAAGAGGTATATTATTATTATTATTATTATTATTATTATTATTATTATTATTATTATTATTATTATGTAGTCTACATCTTATACTCACAGTCATGCATTTTAGAAGCATTAAAAGAAACAAGCTAATTTAAAAGTGCTACTCTAATCAGAATTTTAATTTCTGAAGTTTAGCGTGTATTTATGTCGCTTCACCAAAAATGTTTTGGAATAACTGGAGGAGGGACGGGAACAGCGCGAGCTGGGAAGGCGGCCGAGCGGGAGCTTGTCCTGAGAAGAGAATGCGAGTGCGCTCCCTCCGCAGCATATGTTCATGGGGTAATAAAAGTGAAAGATTTACAGTCCACGCCCGGCCCCCAACAGCCTCTCACCCTTTCAGGAATTACTGAGAATGATTTACAGCGATGCAGAGCTCCGTCATCCCTCTCTAGCAACTTGCGCTACTTTTCGGAATAAATTCATTTTCGCTATACCATCACGAATGCAAATAAAATTGTGTTTTTGAATACTTTGTGTTTGCGTCTGTTATTAAGGGCGACCATCAATATTCTGATTGTTTGCTTTGGGTTGTTGTATATAAGTAATTATTGATGTATTGCTGTGGATTCTTTTCTTTTGTCCTTTAAACCTAATTGAATACATAAATTACTTCGCAATAAGCACGAAATGCCAGCCTTCTTATTCCGATACCTTTAACCTGCATTTTAGTCTTCTGGCAGTCCTCTTAACAAACATACAGGAGGGCATCCCAGCAAATAGCCACCGGTAAACCCGGGAAGACTTGCATCTTTGACGGATTATAAATCACGGAGAGGCCCTTGCACGAATCCATGACGACCAAGCAAAAACAAATGAACCCTGCAGAATTTGCTCTGAATTCCCTGATCCATAAATGTAAACATATCCGTGAAATTAAGAAGAATTAAATCAGTCTACATCTGTCTCCGTCTAAATCACAAGAATTACGGGGAAACGTCGTCTGTAAACGCAGCTTTAAATGTCTATTTGGTCGCAACGGTTTGTACATACTAAGCTTATTTCAACTTCAGACTGCATTCGAGGAAGCTCCTACACTTATCAAAGGGCGCTATTTATCAACATTCTGACAGATATGTTCATCCACCATCTTACTCAAAAAGAATCTTAAATGTTTACCTACCAAGCTTCCATTGGTCGAAATGCTGTACAAAAGTGCAGGCTACGGTTGCGTAGGTCACCGGACCGTTTGGATATTATTTTCTTGGGATCTCTTCAGTTTTCAAGTCTGATAGAGTCCTCGCGATTAATGACGATGCCGTGTTTCTAGGGGACGTGCTGCATTAATTATTTAGACAATCACGTGGTCAAATAGAAAAAAAATATATAGAACGGAACCATATAGTCACCGAATTCTATCTTCGGATGTCGACAGCGCAGTTTAATATATCTTAACGGGCTGTCTCGCTAGGCGAAGACATATTCTGCGAACAGCTGGAAATCAAACATGGCCGTTTGAAGACCATTGTGAGCGCGGCGCAGTGTCATTGCAAATGGAACTGCCTATGGCTCCCATCTATTGTATTCAGACATGTAGGTCAATACTCAAAATGCCTTACGAAACGAGGCAAAAGAACGGCTAAATCTCCAGCCTTAGATCACAGAGTTTATAATTCAGAAGGACAACACGCATTTGGACAGTTGCTTCAAAGAAAAAGGGAGAGTTCAAACCAATGCATCCCCGCAACCTATTGTGTGTTTATGCCTATCTGGGGAACAGCACTAGTTCTGACACAACTACTAAGCATCCTTAATGGTAATAGAAGAAGGATCTTTGCTCAGGCAATGCCTCAAATACACAAGATTCACTGTTGCAAACTACACTATCACCTCACTATAGCCACTGAATGAAGATACTTGCTGGAATAGGCTATAAGAAGACCCCTTCAGAAGCCGATCGCCCTTCAGCGTGACTGATATGCAGGACTTATAGCCATACATAATTTTGCTCCCACTTGCTTTTCTCCTGCTGTCTCTATCTGTAGCTTGTTGTATGCACGCGCGCGCCCCAATACCGCCCCAATCCCCCACCCCCCACCCCAACACACGTACAGATGTGAATGAATAGGAGATATTAAAAAGAGAGCACAAAACACACATAAAGTTATATTTCTTACAGCATCGTTGCAATAAGCGACATGCAGATTGCTATTTTCAATTGATAAGGCATATTTTAGGCGTTATGTTTTGTTTCACGTTTGAAATGAATTAAATGAATAGATTATTGGAGAATACATACAAAAACAATCTGGGAAATATAATTTGACACGGCAAATGACAATTTAACTTAAAGGAACAAAAATATATATCACCAAAACTGGAACAATTGATCAAGTATACAGAAGTACCAATTATTAAGCACACCTGCATGATCTCACTTCAGTGTTCTAAAAGGAAAATGTCTCATAATCCGGTTCTTGTTAAAAGTTGAATCCAAAATCAGTAAGATTAATTATTGAGTTGTGTTAACTTCTAAATTAAATTCAGACAGATATTCTGTAATGATTTCATGTGTGACTTCCTTTGGCGTAGGATGCATGGGCTTTGTTTGTGTGACTGATTGATTGTTTATTTGTTGCTTACTTACTTTCTTACTAACTTCAGACTCACTTATTTTGATTTTAAAAACCTTTACCTTCAGATTTTCCCATACTGGTGCAACCGAATGCGAAAACCGTCTGGTGTAGAGGGCCTGTAGGTCTTATGGGTCAGGGGTTTAGAGGTCAGACCTCGCGGCTGAAAAGCGTCGAATGCAACAGAAACTGTGTCCTCTGGATGAACCTGCCCGCGAGGCTTTTGTCGAACTTCTGTAAAAATACCTTTTCAGAGCTCTCAACGTGAAGACTTCAGACGTCTTCGCAATGTGAGAGCGCTTCAAGTTTTTGTTCAAGAAGACAAAGACACCACAATGACAGTAGAACATTCGATCTTTAATCACGACGTGAATACGTCGATTCACATTTTAGAGGTAACTCCATTTCTTTTGCCAAAAATATTTTTTTTTAATCAAACGTAAAAACGGGCGACCAGTTATTTTCTTTTTTTCCAAACAATACACAGCATCGCTTATTTCAACAGAGTATGCGAAGTGGTTTGTAAATAAACATTTTTTCTTAATGATCTCTATTATTCATTTCCTAGAAAATATGCTTGTAGAAAATATGCACAAAATGCAGACATATTTAGAATAAAAATAACGCACTTTTCGCAACTGAACATAATAGAACGATCACTTAAATT
Source organism: Electrophorus electricus (assembly GCF_041902795.1). Taxonomy (NCBI): domain Eukaryota; kingdom Metazoa; phylum Chordata; class Actinopteri; order Gymnotiformes; family Gymnotidae; genus Electrophorus; species Electrophorus electricus. The sequence goes on from NC_137500.1 coordinate 37,903,304, forward strand.
CACGTAGAATATAAACACAAAAACCTTTAGCATTCTCATTGTGATATTTAATAAATAAAGGATTCGAGATCTAAAGTTTAGCTAAAATGCAAAAGTAAGTGGAACAATAAATGAACTATTATTTAGGAATTTCAGATGACATCTGGAAGACAGATATACAGCTTCTTGCATTGTACATTGTTTACAAAACTGTCAGGAGAGATTTATAGCCGTAAATGTATCCAATAGTATGGTTAACACAGTGGATTTGTGGCTCTAAATAAAATAGATTTCGAAATGTACACGTTTTAGAGAATCCAGTTTTCAAGAGTTACATTGAAATATTGCTTACCCATTATTCCTGTAAATGTAATGTTTAATATTGTAAGACTTGGCTTTTATAAGACATTGGACTGTCCGTAAATTTTAATTTGCAAATTATTTTAGAGAAAATAATATTTCGGTTTTCGTATCCGTAATTAAACCCGAATATTTTCATGGCCGTTATTAAGTAATAAGTCCGACATTTATGGTTGCATGAGCTTCAATGCGAAACAGAGATTTCGTTCGCTTTTTTATCAAGTAATTTAAATTCACAGGCCACAGTTATAAACCTGCTCTTCCTTCATTAAGTAATTTCACTAATTCCTGGGCCCTTATCGTAAATCTTCTGTAATGCGCCTGGAGAGAGGAGTGTGCAGACTACAGAGAAAATGTAATGCTAAAAAAAAACCCTTGCTTTTATTTAAACGGCTTTCTGACAAGCTTTCTGTTGTACCTCGCGCCAGTGAAGCTGTGTGATGTTGTGAGATGCCTTTCTATTTCCTTTTCGCCTTGTTATACTTACAACGGTGGAAATGGGGCTATTTTAGCTTATTCCTTTCATCGCAACCACTTACTCTGCACTTGGTAATGAGGTGTGCTTCTGTTCCACATTAAATAGCATTGATGACCGAAATTTCATGTTTTAGGACCATGCAAAGTCAAAGGAAGCATTGTCTTTCATACACAGTTCATCTGTACTTCAGCAGAGAGTTCGACGTCTCCATTTGACTTATAATGTTGTGATATCTGTCTGGTTGTCCTTCTGAACATGTTTTGCATGCTGGCTTGTAGCTGATGTCGACCTTCCCTTTGTGTTAGGCAGTTTGTGGTCTTTTTTCCATTTCATTCTCCTGTTCTGAAACCAGATTTTAATCTGCCGCTCGGAGAGACAGAGAGAGTGCGCTATTTCGATGCGACGCCGTCTGGTTAGATACCTGTTAAAATGAAATTCCTTTTCCAGTTCTAAAACCTGCTGTCTGGTGTACGCTGTCCGCGAGCGTTTGGGCTCCGCTCCTGGGTAATCTGGGTTCACTGGAAAAAACAAACAAAAAAAACAACACTTGGGTAAGCATGTGAACCCAGTTAAAAAAAATAACCATACTCCCAGATCTGCAATTTCACTCCGAACATATGTTCGATTTCGTTTGGTTTTAAAAATCTAAAATACTGAATTCAAATTAAAAAAAATCTTTTTCAACGATATATTTCAGCGGTTTTCATAAATAAATAATATAATTCTGTAGCCCAAGTGAACGTCTCAATAGCGAATAGCCAGCCAATACAGCCAGCGGCCTATTTCCTAAGCAATAAAAATTTATGGATAGTGTAATTGGCGGCCCTTTCAGAAGATCACATAAATATTTCACTGAATGATATTTAGTGCCTTATATTGCCGAGTTCGCCTAGCCTCGAAACAGACAGTAAAAAAAATTGAACCTTACCCGTACTAACGTGGACTTTCTTCATCCAGGGATAAACTATTGCAGGCTGCTTGGTTTGTATCCCGTTCTGGTTCTTTGTGTTTTGTTGCTGACCACAAGTCCTCGGGCCGGATATTTGGACCGGAGAACACTGTTCGTTCTGTGCGGGGAAGGCTCGGTCCTGCACATGACCCGGCTGTACCGTTGATCCCTGCACAGTGTTACAGCTGTAGGGCTGCTCCGTGTAGTTTGACCGTGAGTAGATCCTTGGATGCTGGAAGGCAGAGTCTTGCGATGGACTGTAATAGCCCGAACCCTGCTCTGGTATATAACTGTTTTGCGAATATTCCTCGCAAGGAGGGAATTTTGGATCCACATACTTGGAGTTTACCATGTACGAACTCATGGCCATTAATTTCTGAAGGTAGAAAATACTAATTTTTCTCGAGTTGTCTTTTTTTCCCTCCCTCCATAAAGCCCTCCTACTTGCTGTCAACTGAATAAAGTTAGACACCCATGTGACCAGATTGGCCAATCAAGGTGAAGGAAGTCTATTAAGGAATAAGAAGCCGCGTTCACACCTAGCAGCAATTCTTTACCAACTTAATTAGTACATATTACACAAAATGCAGTCGAGTATTATATCTTATGTTTGCATATACTCATATCTGACTTGAGAAAAAAAAATTTCTTATGCTCATTAACAAAGACTTGTAAGAGTTTTTTTTTTTAGCATATTGGAAGTTCCGAGACATAAATAAATTCATTTTACATGAAAGGTGCTCAATACTATAGATATCCGTTTCCATCTGTGGGATTAATATTCAACCATAGTAAATCAAACTCATGCCAGGGATTCTGACTGGAAAACAAATAGAAACACAAAACGGCCGCAGGCACAATAAGAGCCAAATAAAGCCGGTGGACCATTGATGGAGACCGTCTTTGTAAAGAAGAGGTCATTCAAAAGTTACATTAGTCTCATCGCGTTTCATCTTGCGGCGTGGATTGCGTGCCTTGCCGTCAATGCTGTGTGCCAATCAATAATCAAACGCCTGATAATACCGAGCTGAAGTGTGAGGAGACTATACGCAGTAGAAATTTGGATAACGTTAAGGTTTTTCCGGTATTGTAACAAAATATACTACGTGGTAGTGCGGCTACTTGAAACATCGTGTTCTTATGGAGTTTAAAATAGCGCTAATGGCAGACAGTGTCTTGATGGTGGGTGCGAAGAGTTATCCGAGATGCGCGTACATGAGGATGCCAGTCGTGAATTGCATGTGACTTGATCAACAGAGAGCAAAAGTATATTATTCTGATCAAGATACATTATGGTAATTATGAAATACATAATGTTTTAATAGGCTATTGACTGGAGAACGTTAGTTTACCCAACCTCTATGGTCCGTGGATCAGCCTATTAGCATTCATGCATTAATACAACTTTTAACTTTTTTTGAGATTATTGAAATCAGACTGAGTTATATAAAGTAAAATTAAGTTGGCTTTATCAGAGGTTTTTGCATCGACCATATACTCCCCTAGAATCGAATCTGTGACCGTGATTTTTTCACACAAATTCGGTTCTACAGGGTATATATAGACGACGGTATATATATGCGTCCGTGCTTGAGGTCAACATTTCGCCTTCAAACCTTTAACGCAGTAAGTTCACTAGAGCTAAACCACAAAAAACCTCATTATCATTATCACTGGATAATTCATTTACAAAATTACTTACTTTATTTTGGCTTAATCATAAACTCGAGAAATACATAGCTGTTTTAGCAACTGGAAATCGTTGTGCATGTTTCGGATAGACAATGTAACGACTGTTTCCAACAATAAAAACGAGTGTCCGTGTATCCGCAACCCAAACACGTTTTAATTAATACCAAAATGTATAACTATACTTATATATTCTGTTTCCATACCAGAAAAATAGATTAGTCTCACTAACCCAGTGTCCACTTTTGAAAACAGTGGGGAAGCACAGGCTACAAGTAAACGAAGAAGGCCGAAAGGTCAAAGTAAACCATTTACAACATCACCAAGTTTCATTATTTTTCGCAAAGCGACAGCAGCATCCGAAAAGAACTCTAAAGTTCATGAATTCTACATGACCTCGCGATAACCAGTTCCAATGGTCCTTGCTTCCCGCCACAGAAACCAAATATAACAGAAGCAAACAAATAAGACAAAACACATGCATTTAAATGTCATTTTCATTATTTAAATAGTCTACGTTATTTGAGGTGCATTGTTGAAGTGTTATGTTCCTTCGTTCACCATTTGGGGAAGATTATAAGTTGTTATTATTATGATTATTATGATGATGATGATTATTATTTAGTTGGTTTAAAGATAGAAATATTGATCAAATAAGATTTTGGGGAAAAAAATCATTTAAACCAGTGTAATTCTAAATTTGTGTATAAACGCAAGATATTTTCTTCAAAGAAGATAAGTGTCTTTTTAAAGTTGTGTTTAAAGGTTTTTCTTCTTTAATATATGTTAGACAGCTTGACCTGCGTTTCACCTTGTCTCACGACGTGTTCATACGGGTCAAAGCCGAGTTACTGATGAACAAAAGGATAGAAGCCACCGCTTGTCATGACCTCTGTCTTAAAATTTAACAGAAGCACACTTCTATTCCAAATATCTCACATTGTTTTTAAATATATTGCACTCATAGTGAAATTAAATGGTAAATGTAATTGAAAAATGTAACCGTTTGTGCAGATAGATTTGAGCTTGTGCTTTTTGACTATCAACAGTTGATTGCCTCGTGTAAGTTTTTTAATATTTTCCTTTTAAAATGTGAAGCTTTTTCAGTTCAACAGATATGTAGGGTTTAGGGGGCATCAATGGACAGATATAATCGGGATTATTAACTCCAAAATATTGAGGGTTATATGGTTTCTACCTACACGACTTCTACCACTTACTCCCCCAAATCGAAAACACATTGAGACAGTTAATTACAAACGATAGGAATCAGACAAAAATAATTATATAAACATCTGGGCGTACGCGTGCATGTAGAAAGGCCTTGTTATATGTGAAAAAATTGTTTTTTAATTATATATATATATATATATATATATATATATATATATATATATATATATATATATATATATATATATATATATCACGACAAAAAAAGAAAATAATGTGTGCTAATTCCATGGTCAGGCCCATTCACACGTAAATGTAATGTAGGCCTACATAAATATTATTACTTAACTTCAATGGAAGGTAGATAATAATTAGGTTTAAATGTTAGCACCTGACAGTATTACTGCATTTGTAGCCTACGTCAAGTAGTTTACTGCCAGAATGATTCGTCTATGTGAGTGGGGGCGCTAGAGAGCATATAGATATAAGAGTAAAGAAATGACCCAGATGTAAAGTTTGTCATAGCCTATATTAGTTATGAATATGCGTTTGTTGATTCATTTAATTAAATTCGTTTACTTTCGTTTTCTTCTTATTGTGGACTCCAGCTCTTATTCAGTTTCATATCAGTAGACAACATGGAGTATTTTAACCAGTTTCATAATTAAAATAAAGACATGAATCAATTCTGAACTACAGAGCGGCGACGCCTGTGGTAATATAAGAAAACCTAAAACCAGCACATTTCATTGTTGCAGGTAGGCTAAAACATGCAGTGATTCTTTAACCGAACACAATATTATCGTCCATTACAAGAAGCCCAGAACCTAGAGTTTTTCTGTTCGTATTTAACATTTAGTTACCTTTTTTTTTCTTTTAAAAGAAAATTGAAAGGGTCAGTGTTCCGCACGGAACACTCATCCTCTCTAGTCGTTTCGCTTATAACGGGGCACGAAAACCGGACGACTGCATTACAATTACGCTACGTCATCTTCATTACATTGTGGTTTTTTTTCGACTAGTGAATCATACAACTACGCTTAATATGCCATGATAGCGAGTTTCAAACGAACATTCCGAGCGAGAAACACACTTTGAGACTTGGACGTGAAACTGCAGCAAATCTAATTACACACAACGCCGCACAATTCCAGTGACAAGTAATGTAACAGGGCTTACCTCGAGGAGTTCGCTGATCGCGTAAAGCGCACCAATAAATGTGTATATCCATGGTCAAAACAAAACTAAAGCTTATTCCGGCTCCTGCACCGATACTAGGAGCCATTCTAAACCGTCTGCAAGGCTTTTCTAATATACAATGTGAATTATATTTTGGCTTGTCAACTCCCTGGCCATAAAACAAAGTTTAATGGTATCACGTGCTTCCCCACAGCCATTCATGACAGCGCGCGGGTGCCATAAATAACTCTGAAAGTTGCACTTATTCAATAATGGCGATTACGCTGATGTCAGAAGGAAATAAAAGCATTCATGGCACTCAGGGAGGAAAACATTTCACTATCAAAGGAGGAAGCACGTTATTGTTTTATATAAAGTAGCTACTAACTACATTCTTTGCAAAGGCATTTTGAAAGTGATCTTTAAAAAACAGTTTCCTTCGTTTTGCTCTTTTTGTGGCTATGGCCTGAACAAATGAAATGGATATGAAAACCCTAAACATTTCACACTGTAAATGGAAGGTCATAAAGCAATAAAATGAATCCCTGGTGCGAGCGGAGCTACGGCCAACGTGAGAACCTTTCAACTGCACTTTCTTTCTTCATATGGCAACCTCTTGCCTTCCTAAGAAAGCCTTTTTGAGTTTAATAAGGTGTGTTGATAGAGTAGGATTTGTAATAAGGCAGAAACTGATAAACATTCACAGCTGTAAACCCACAGTTCTATTTATAATTTCATTTATAAATTATACCTGGTCAATTAATTCAGATATTGGATAGGTAATCAGTTTGTTTTTAAGAATTTACTCGGTCATATAAAAACCCTACTTTGCTAAATTTTGATATAGCCAATCCATATTAAACTGATTAAAATGACCATGAAAAGTCCAGTAAAATTAGGACAACAATTCGCAATTTCGTAATCTTAATTCAATACAGTAAGATTTATTAATCTCTGAATAATTCTAATTTTGAGAGTAACGTTTGCCTAAAAATCATACAACGTTTACTGTGGCAACAAAGTCTGCTACTGTGTAATTACCGCTACTGTGTAAACACTGACTAGGGTTGCCAATTTATTATCCAAAGTACAGTGAGTAGCCAGCCCACTGGGTGACGCGTTTTTTCACCTGTAACTACATAAGCAGTCACATGCTTTCACCAGCCAACCACAAATGGCAGAAATGACCTCGAAAACAAATGATGCAGAAAGGCCTTAGCAAGACTCATAGTGTTGGACAACAGCGCCTTCTGTCGGTCAATGCGGTTATTGCTCAATGTCCTTACCGAATAGCAAAAAACTGTGGGGTTTTCTTTTTTTCTTTTTTTTCTTTTTTTTCTTTTCTTTTTATTTTTTTTACAAAACAGTTCCTTTTGTCCCTATGTCTGACGTAAAGCCCCCAAGACACCTGAGCGTGCAAAGCTAGCTGTAAGCCTGATTGTATAACCCGAAGTGCAATTTTTGCCATTGCATCAAAATTAGCTGCTGCCGTTTTATCGGAACGATCAGTTTATATATTGATACTTCATTATAATAAGAAAGAACATTGCAAACATATGCGCTATTCAGCTTTTTAAATTATCTCACACGCTGACATACATTTTTCAGCGACCGTCGTTTACTGCCCTGACGTCTGTGCAAAATTAATTAAAGCTCCTTTTAAAACTTATCTTGAAGAACAAAAATGCTAATGCCGCAACATGGAGAATTAGCCTATATATTTTCCGCTGACTTCTGATGTTTATTTTAAAACAACTATAGCTGGTCGTTAGCTTGAGGCCTCCAGTTGCGAGCCTTCCTCTGCCTCTCGTGCCGCATTGCAGTAAGGTTGTAAATACTTTTTGCAGCTGCCTGTCAGCCAGCGGTGAAATACTGTCTTTGTTCCGCAGTCCCTATCTCCAGGCAGAATGCAACCGCTCCTAAAACTGCGCTATCCTCTCTGTTTAGGCAGAGGATACTACTGCGCATACTTCCAATTTCATTTCCCCCCTTTTCCTCACTTCATTGTGTATTTAAGTGTCGGATGTTGAGTGCTGGACTATATTCAAATTTCGCACCTACATCATAATATATTCATCGTAGCATATAATGTTATATACAGTTGACGTAACTATCAGGTGGCAAATTATTTAGAGTAATCGCTATATTTTAGCCAACTTCCCAACGCCTGGGCGTCAATAACTAGAGTGAAAATCATATCAGAGGTGTTGCACTTTTTTGTAAAATAAAAATTATTTGTAAAATAATTCGTCATTAGCCTATGTTTACTTTCCTGTCGGTCGCATTGTTGTGCAACAACAACAATAGAAGTAAAATATAGCTATTATTGTATTGGTATTATAACAAACCTTCCCTCTAGCAACAGTTTCCATCGTTCCCATTGCGAGGTCAGGGATGGGATTAGAATTTGACATGGCGTCATGGACATGTGACATACAACATTACTGAATAAACAATAGACAAATGAATCGGAATAGCAGAAGTACGAATTACATCGACATTTCTGTCATAATTAGGACATTAAGACTCCAGCCTTTCCGTTTAATCTCAGTCATGATTTTCTTAAGATATATAACGGCAGTGTTGTGCTTTACAAACTCTAAATATATAATAAGAGAAAGTCATAGGCTTCTTGTTATGATTCAGCCATATATACTGTATTAGGAAAGTTTGTACTTAATATCAAAAGAGGCAGTATTAGTGTAACATTTAATAGCAATAGCAAACATTTTTTACTCCGAATAAACTAATAGATAGCGATACTGGTCTACACCAGGATAGTATGTTATGAAATATAAACTTACCAAACGAAGCCGGATAATCCATGTCTTCCGTTTCGTTCTTTCTGAAGGTATTTGAAAACATTTTGGATTTGTGTAGCAGGATACAGTACACCAAATCTGCTTAGAGATCGTACACAAGTACATATGGCTTTTGACAACACAAGATATCAGCTCTGAAGCTATTGAGGCCCTTGGTGGCTGTGAGGGTACGCCGCTGTGACAATAATAAAATACAAATATGCGAGCACAGAAAATGTGTTTGGGTTAGGACGCTTTAGCTGAAGAATGCGGTAAAAAAATCGTTCGAGAAATCAGGAAAAGGCGACCATGAAGACGCTTGCCTCGCACACATGACCAGTGGCATCCAATGACAGGCGATGCTGGCCCATAAAAAAGTCCATTACGAAGCTGTAAATTGTCTTCTAACAAAAAGGAATTCGAGGCTGCTGCAAAGTCTCTCTATTCTGCGCATAATGGACGAGGCAGACATGTGGAAAAAATAGATAGACGAATAAACAAACAAACATGCAATAAAATTGCTTTGCTGAAACAGAATAATGACATCATCCTTCTGTAAAAACGGTGCAATATAATCTGACAAATACTACAGCAATACAGAAAAATGCATTTGTTTTGGGGTATATTTAAAGGAAATTTAATTTCACGTTCATTTCAAATTTCAAATAGCAACTTTTATTTAGAGAGTAAAAGAGCGGACTGTAGCAACGAACCACAACATAGTCTGGTTTTAACTGATGAAAAATTTACAAAACGGCATTATAAAATAAACAAATTTTTGAAAACCTGGAATAATACACTTCTATAATATTTTACGTTATAGATTAAATATGATATCACACCAAAATGATATCATACCATATTTAATCAAATGCCATATCTTAAAAGCTATATTTTACAATAACACAGGAAACAAATTGAGATATAAAAAAAAATAAGAACAATCCGATGAGAGCAGAATTGGTATGTGATTTTGTTGTTGTTGTTGTTGTTTATTCATTTCGATTTTCTTTTGTTTCGAACATCTGTCGCTCATGGGAGTGAGTGTGTGTGAGAGAGAGAAGTCTTAATTTCCCCAGGATGGAACATAGGAACTCAGCCAATATTCCCACTTCAGCTGCCGGGCTGGTATGTATGTCTGCCTGTCTCTGTTTCCTCCACTGCACCTTGAGGAAGCCAAAACAATGCAAGCAGTTCATATCCTATACTGTCTTTTCCTGAATTCAGCAACGTGTGCTACTAACCGTCAAAAATGTAACTGTTTCTAAGTTTAAAAACAAACAAACAAAAAAAAAAACCCAAACCAAAACAAAAAAACCTGACCTGATTGCAGGACTGTTCTTATAGAGAGGCCTGGTGCCCACAAAAACAAGGCGAGCTAAAGGTCCGTGCGTGATCTGAAAGCAGAATTAACTACAGCCAACCTTGAGGTCTCATGCAAGGGAAGGAGGCGCGCGCTGATTTAGCGCGTTGGTGCTGCGCCACTATTACAATCGGACGATTTACAGTTGGGGTATTGTTGCAGGCCGGCCTCTCGCGGTGTCGTAAAGAGCCGCTGTCTTTTTAAGTTATCGTATCCGTAAAATTTACAGCGGCGGCTATGGCACGATATTCCACAAGGATTTGGCTGATAACTTGCGTTCTGTATTGCGACTTGCCCGTGAAGATAAAATTGTTGTAGCTGTTCAGGCCGCTGGAAACTCTCACCATTGCCAAGAACCATCGCATGCATGGCACGCATCTAGTGGAAAAGTCCCATGAGAGGAAATGCCTTGCCCGGTGTGTGCTGAGAGCGGCTGACAAAGTAGGAACTCATTTGTACTGTCACACTGTTAATAAATGTCAGAGGAATCAAATATGATTGAAGACCACTGTTATTGACCGGTGTATTTGGTGTGCTCGCGCATTTGCCCACGCTCGCGATCAGGGAGCAATTCGGTGCAATTACGGCGTCCAGGCACACCTCAAAACACATTTTCTTTAAGACATGGATCACAGAGCAAAAGAGGGTCATAGTCGAGTGTGTCGCCTCGTGTTACACTGATGTCTTGAAGCAAAGACGGGCAATATTTTACTTCATAAGATTTCAGTTTACCGAAGCATATTTTTAAAACATATTTTATTTTGGCCCCATTCCTTTTTAACGTTAGAAGAAATCCCTAAAATTTAGAAATAATTTTAGCGGAGTGGCGTAGCTAAAATACAATTATAACATTCAATTCAAAATGAATTAAATTATAGACCATAAGTCTTATTTGTGAAAAATTAGTGGACTGATATTTTGATATTTTACACCAAATCTAACCTATAATGATCTTATAAAGTTTTAAAGTACAGTTCAATCACACTGGATAAGACTAAATTCTAGCCAATATGTACAGTTTCAGCAGGTCCATTTAACTGTGAAGCGGTTATTGTCTTACACTCTGCTTTGTACAGTTATTGAACTAAACCTTTTTAATCGAAGTCTAACTTATTATTGAAGTCTAAATGTTAGCAAAAATAGAACGCGCTGTATCCTTTTAACATAGATTCGGATCCATATCGAGTGCAGCACGTTTTGCTATTTGCGGAATTTTTTATTTAACTGTTCATTCACCCCATATTTACTGCATAGAAGAAAAATATGCATATAGAAAAAGAATTAATTAAACGTGTGCTTGCTAAACAACTACGGCCATACTCAAACTAGAATGCGTTATAAGTAGGCCTAAGTAAGTAGGCTATGTAAAAGTACAATTAGGACTGCATTTTTTTTTTTACTTGATACTACATACTACAAAAATCACTGTGGTTGTGGGAGGGTAGTAAGAACAATCTGTAAGGTAAGATCTATCTATCTATCTATCTATCTATCTATCTATCTATCTATCTATCTATCTATCTATCTATCTATCTATCTATCTATCTATCTATCTATCTATCTATCTATCTATCTAAATCTGATTTGCTATGTTCATGATTTGCCGCGCAATATCAAAATGATCACTTCATTCAACACCATCCTTATAATGTGTAACAGTGTCTTAAACTTTAGCAACTGCGTCTGATTTTGCTCACGAGCTGTTCCTGCAGTAAGTTAGGTATAACAGTTTGGCAAAAACGTGCCTTGTATTTATCCGCACCCACTTATATGAAATTAAGACGTTGTTTATGTACACTTTATAACATGCTTGTTTATCCTAAAACACATCCAGTGGTCTATATTGCCCTCTAGCGGTAAAAATGTCCACATTCGTACCACTTTTCATTAATTGATAAGTTAAGTTACAATGACTCTCCCGTTGCAGGTCGATTAACACCAAGAACTGAAATAAACACTTGGGTTATATGTGCTCAGAGGGTGTAATAAATGCATTATTGGTTCAATATTATATTAGTATTAGGCTTATCCAGAAAATGCGTCCAGTTTGCTTACTGTTTTAATGAAAGTTTGACTGTTTAGGAGGAAGAGGAGAGTATTAGAGCACTATCTTTTGACTATAATAACAGTGTAAATGCTTTTGATAGGTTTTTATCAGTATTCTAAAACGAATCTTCCTCTGCTGGAAATGTACGTATTTGTTAGTCGAAACTAGAATTTCAAGCGACAGTCAAAGTTAAGTGTTACCGCCCCTCTGTGGAAATGTATTTGGTGAATAAACGTGACTTTCTGTGTGTTGGGGGTCGATTTCTTTTCAGTCTACCCGACAGACAATTTATCGACCAGACACCCCGTAGAAAAGTGGCTGCATTTTTGTTGGTCAGTAACAGACACAAACACCCAACTAGAACGTTTTCAAAGCGGAGTGCAATTACTGTTTTCGACCATAAACTCATTTAGACCAGACGTCTAGCCATCTCTTTGGGTTTATTGGAGCCCGTTTCTTCCTGCTCTAAAGTAATTCTAAAGCAACTCTTGAAAATAAATTAGGGCTCTCTACAACACATATTTATCAATCATGAATGGTTTATTAGGCCTACTGATGCACCATAACAATAAGCGTTATTTCTTGTGCTCAGTATTAAATGGAATTTTCCTTTGGACATTGGACTTTGGACTAAAGTGGATTTTTTTCAATGATGCAACACGCAGAATATGCAGTCCAAGCGCTTCGTATTTATTAGTGAACATTCGGTTCAAAAAGCGAAAAACAGATTTTGTTCAACCTCATCCAGAGCGTGCACATTCGTTGTCTAAAAAAGGTTTTAAAAACTCGGCAAGCTATGTTGACCCATCATCCGGGCCCTGTATGATTCATTTAGAGTTTTGCAGTGCATATAAGTGCTTTCTTCGTTAATAACGAATACACAGTTTAACACTGTTGTGAGAATGGAAAGGAAACACGTAGTTCATTCATTTCTACCAAGAGGACGCTCTCGGCCACCAGTAAATGCGACTGTGAATCCACGTAGTGTTATAGTTTTCTTTACGTAACTGATGTAGATAAATGTGCCTTAGCGCAAAAGGTCCCTGGATGTTGGACCATTGGTCTAGTTTCCAACGACATTTTAGAATCTAAATAAATTGAACAAAAACGTGATAAACCCCAGAATTTAGGGGTTAATTTAGGCCGTAGTTGCTTGGTCTACTTAATTTATACTATATTGGTGTAGGGGGTCTGCACTATATTCTAAGCTCAATGAATAGGCAAATCGATTCCTCCCACAATGCCCTATACACCATTAAGATTAATTAGTCTTACACCCAACGTCAAAACACGTCTAACATGCGCGTGCACACTGCTTGCGTGCACAGCTGTTGAAGAAGCAAGACACTCGTGTCTGAAAAAAAATCCTGTATTTGTTTCAAGGACAAACCATTTAAAAATATTTTAAGACTCATTATAAGCTATATAGCCAATCCAAGGTAACTCTAATGTAAGATTATTTCCATAAATGACGGACTTGGACACCCAAAAATAATGACGCCCCGGCTCGGATCTACACTTAACATATTACACATATACAGAAAGGACACTTGGCGAGGCGTGCATCCGGCAACACTGATATTCATTGCGAGTCCTTACTGCTCCGCTCTCTGTTCATCTTCTTCATTTTCATTCTTCTGTTCTGGAACCAGATCTTAACCTGCCTCTCGGTCAAATTCAAAATCCGCGCAACTTCGTAACGGCGATCTCTTGTCAGATACATGTTATAAAGAAACTCCTTCTCCAGTTCTAGAGTCTGGTATTTTGTGTAGGGACATCGTTTCTTTCTCGTTGAACGAGCGTGAATCCAGTTTGCTGCTGGATTCTCTGTAAAATATAAAAAAGGAAGAAGGACAAGGGTACAAAAGGAAAACAACTGGATAAACCACATAAAATGCAATTTCCACATAAAATAATGAACTGATCTATATTTTTCTTAATCTGGCTAAATGATTAGCGATGGTCATAACTGATTGTGTGAATGCAGATATTATACTAGCTTGTTTTAAATACCCGGTTTACAGCTATCGGCTGTACATTTCTTTGGGCCCGTGGTAAGAGTTCAGACACTTTTATTGGTTAGTAAAACCTCCAGCTTTACACACCCTGCTCGTACAGTTCTGACGTTGTAAATCACGGGGCAATTTCTTTTACTTACTTGGGTCAAGTTGTTGTTTCTCGTCTTTGAGTTCGCTTTGACTCGAAATATCATTGCCAGCGTTTTCTTTGGTAGCTTTCTCTGCACACTCCGGCACCGCGCTGCAGCTGTAATCGGGTGCTCCCGTAGCCTCTGCTTCGAACACTGAGCTCTCAGTCCTTTTCGACGGTAAACTTTCAGCCTTTGTCCCGCAATGTCGACTAGGCGAATGAAAACCGGGGAACGACACATGGTTTGAGATTGGATCGACCCAAGATCGTACATATCTGTTGTCTGTACAGGCGATATGGGACTGGTGAACGTACGGATGGTAAATTCCGGATACTGTAGCCGTAGACGGTGAATGAACCGAGGACCAGGACGTAGGAAATACAGCTGTCTTGGGAGCAAAACTGCAAGATGCAAAATCAGTATTTTCCCCTACACCTGATGGCCTGGAAGACACAGAATGCGAGCTCTGGACATATCGCGCTCCATAGACATCCTCCGCCTCGTGCCCCATTATAGAGTCCACATAATAGTTGCTAAGAGTTGAACTAGTCGACATATTTGGATCCCTTCGTAGTCATATAAAAGGTTACACTGTTACAGAAACCTTGCCTCCGAACAATCATTTAAGTATTTTTGCTGGCTTCATCCTCAGTGATTGGTTACATGAATCACGTGATCATATTTACCAATACAGAGAGTAAATCAATCCGCTGATAACGGTATGTTTGATTTTGTCTTTTAACTGGGCTAAGGATTAAGATTTGATTTTGTAAAAATAGATATAACGGAAGTCCGTTCTGCTGTCCAAAAATGTGTGTTTTAATGTGTTGCTCAAATGGAGATTACTGCGGACTATTTTTTCTTAGTCAGATTAATACACCCATTTATTGCCCTATCGGCTCTCACATTGATACCTGCATAGCAAATTATTCCAGCTGAATATAAAACATTACAAGTTCTCGTCATGAGATATGTCATATACTCAGACCTTGTAAAGTAAGCTATTTTATAGAGTAGTGAGTTTTAAGTCCTCGTAAAATAAATGTAATAACCGGGTTTCTTCGCCGATTCTTATATTTTATAAACGGTCTCTGTTTTTTCAAAGATAAGCCATTACATTTGTAAAGGTAGTGTTGTAAGTATGTATGTATTGAGGAGAAGCTCATAATGTTTTTATGTTCTATCAATAAAATCTTTATGAGGTGCATTTGATTATGCATTAATGTGCCCTTAATAAAACGGACCCTTTGCGTTACAAAGTAGAATAGGCCTATGTGTCTATAACTGCATTTAACGAAACCGAAATGTTAAAAAACGTCGATTTATAATCCGCCCCAGATTTGTTTTGATCATTAATTAGAGTCCTCGCCAGTTGGTAAATATTAATACGATTGTATATAGTAATTTGTCAACACTTTTTTGCCAATAACTTTATTATTGTAATGCATGTATTATTCATTATTCTGACAGTTTTTTTTTTATGAACACTGTACTTTGCCTTAGAAAGTAGATAGAAGGACATAATGTGATAAAGAGGTGAATATTTTCAAATGTGGACTTATTGAGAGAATTGTATTACAGCATATGATTTTTGTCTTTTCCTTATAAAATATGCATGTGAGCAAGCAGTGCGTGCAGTTGTGTGTGTGTGTGTGTGTGTGTGTGTTTGTGTGCGCGCGCGCGCGCGTCACTGAGAAAGAGCTAGACAAAGTTCACAAGTGAAACCGTCTTAAAAATAAAAAAAGGAAATATAAAATTCTTAATTTGGGGTGGAGGTTCCAGTGCAACATTTGCAACATTTGTTTTTGACAACACATAGATTGTGTTGTAGTATGTTATATACTCCACGTACCAATCCCAAATAGGCCTCTTATCTGTGATTAAGGTGTCCATTTTCTGCGTATGAAATAAGAGTCAGGCTATATTTGCGTTCGAAGGCACACCGTATGATATGTTAACTATAATTTCTACAGGGTTGTTTATATTATGCAAGAGTTTAAAATGCAATCCATTTATAAATTCATAAGTCGGTTCTCAAAATAAAATTCTAATTATTAATTAACTGTAACTGTGAATTTTAACTGTACATGAACAAGGTCTTTATTGTTTAAATGTAACTGTTTCGCAAAAGGAACACGAACACAGACATCTAAGATTCCCTATTTACGATTACAAAAACGTATTGGTTTTATTTTGACATTCATGATCAACATTTGAGTTGACGCATCGCGTATGTGACTAATGTTTTTAATGCTTAAAAAGTGGGGTTTCTTTAAAAGTAGGCTGTTTTGTAAATCGTTACAACTTGGCATTATTTACGAATACACCATTCAAGCCAATAACCTTAAACGTAACCCGTAATATGTATTTTTGAGGTAGAATTACACCAATGAAAAAATATTGAAAAAATAAAATCTATTTTACATAGACAAAAAGAGCGACAAAACCAGACCATTAATGTTTAAAGTTCGTGTCATATTTCACGCCGTGTGGTTTGGACTTTAGTGGGGGTTATATGAAACATTGATTACATAAAGATCTATTTTGACAATCTATTTATTACAGGATACATGCCACAAACATGCACTGGAGGTACATATTTTAACAACAGATATCACACGTACTATACAGAACCTTATACACGGAAATATTTCGCATAGGCTAAATCTACACGTTCCGTCGAAGAAGAATGGACAGTCTTCACTGAAAAACAGTATATGTGCTTTTCGTCTAAAGTCATGTTTTCCATTAATCTCAGTGTTGTCCCGTACGTCATTATCTTTTGTCTCCAACGAAAACAAATACACAACGATTTTGTGTTTCTGCCACGTTTCATACGTTAAGACCACTCCATACCCTGTGGAATACAAGCTATATACAAAACATCATTTTATGCCACTTGAATACAATCAAGTAAAAAAAGCAATTCCGACGTAACAACAATCACAGTATCTGAACGTGAAAAAGAAATGAAACCATGTCCCTGGTTCCTCAGCATCACGTTAGAATATTTTCAAACAGACACGAAGACGCAGGGGTTGAGTCGGGTAGTTCACGTCTGTGTTCATGAAAAAGTGAGATTGGAAGTGAGTTCCCGGATTCGGTTTTCTCTGCTCATCTTCTTAAGCTTCATTCTGCGGTTTTGGAACCAAATCTTCACTTGTCTGTCAGTGAGGTTGACGCTCTTACTGATCTCTAGACGGCGCTCTCGAGTCAGGTACATGTTGAATAAAAACTCCTTTTCTAATTCCAAGGTCTGGTGTTTTGTATAGGGACATCTCTTTTTTCTTCCACTCTTTGCAGTTAACCAGTTGCTCGTCGGTGTGTCTGGTTTGCACTCTGGAAAACAAACAGATGCAGACAGGGGAATTACTCAGCACGAATGTCCCGCTGTTTGCCGCTTCTTTATTACTCACCTACAGCAGACACAAATACAACTCCTCAGATCTCAGTGAATACGCTCATACAGGCAGAATATGACACTCTCATTTATTATAATCCTGTAGACCATTATAACGTGCACGAAAGCTCTCTGATCGTGGCTGATGTGTTTTACGTTATGTTCGCTGTGCACAACAAGGATTTTTAAAGGCATTGCATGTTCTAAAACAAAAGTGGATTTATATATAATCACGCGAACACAAATGGCTAACCTACTGTGTCTTATTCCAGGTTAAGTTCCAATGACAATATGCTCATATACTTATTCTCACACCAGCAAGATGACCAAAATTTAAAGACGGATGAAAACAGTGTTTTCTTATAGTAACAAAATATTAGAATGTGTATCTCTGGAAATCAGTTAAAAATAAAATGGATGTCGTTGTGTTGTAAAGAATTTGTTGTCCAAGTACATTTCGCTGACTCGCACACCGTCCAAATAAAAGAGGCTTAAAAGCAACCGGTAACAAAAGGTGGCTATTCTATGTTAACGCACGGCGTCGTTTCCTGTAAAGTCTTTTACTGCAACCTGAGTAAGCCTCTCATTAAACATTACGACTTTCGGGTTGTTTGTGTTTTATATTGGGTTTTATGAGGCTGGAGCGTTCGTATTACACCGCGACGCGATTAATCCTTTTATTGTACCCACCTTTCGCTTCCTTGTGTGGCAATTCCGGGCTGGAGGCAGACGCCTCAGTAGAGCAATTCTTCTCCTCCTGAGAACTTGCCTTTGGCTCCGTACTCTGCACGGCGGTTGGAGTCCTCGTCTCCCGATCCTGCTGTATCTCGGGGACTTTCTTTTCCACTTCGACAAAGGGCGTAGAATGCGGTTTGGGAGTCAGTCGGTTTAGCTGCATCAACGTATTGGGACTAGTCGTCTCGTGGCTATATTCCTGACTTTTCGCCGTAGTGTAAGTTTGGCTCAGTCTGAAATAACCGGGGACCGGAATCTCTGGACCTTCAGCGGTACACGGGTCGGAGATGAGATTTGAGTACGCGGGCATCTCGGACGAGTTGACCTTTGCTCTCTTGTCGGAGTACATACAGCAGTTGCTCTCTTCTTTTATGTTTTGTGAAAACGTGCAAGTGGGCATCTGGTTAGATGGTTGTTCTATTCGGCAGGATCTACTCGGATCTACCCAGTTATCAATCTGAGGTATGTACGAGTGGACGTTCATGCCCATATTTTGGTGGTTTACTTCCCCCCGTTTGCCAAGAGACGGCAGGAGTCCACACGTTTGCATTCCATAACTCCCCAATTCTGCACTGGATGCCACATACATGTTGCTGCTGGAATAGAAACTATCTGTTCTGCACGCACCAATCAAAGAATCTACCAAAAACGTGTTAGCAGCAGGAGAGTTGTTGGGAAAGGACATTTTGGAGAGGTTTTAAAGAAGACAGAGGTGTCCTTTGTAGGCTGACATATCTAGCAAAACAATCCCCGTGTAACCCAGAGGGTCTCTCTGCAACCACATGACAATCTCACCAATGAAATTTGAAAATGGTCTTGAGACGCAGGCTGTTCCCCGTCACGTGTGCGCACTGGCACATGATTTGAAGTTTCAGACGTGGTCAACAGCGACACCTAGAACACGGACTTGAAATTGGTTCCGAGACGGACAAAGGGCTAAGGGCATTTCAAAATCTCTCTCTGCTTGACATACAATTAAAAAAAATCCAAAGATTTGGGAAGCATAGATGCAGTTGTACTGACTAATAGGACAACAACAGTAAACTATGCTCGCAAGCACATCCATTTCGAAATCCAAATCAAGTTCAAGATGAAAAATATTTCGTGTGGTATTTCGACCATATAGACCATTAAAAGATTGTAAGACGGATTGTAAGACCATTGTAAGACGGAAGATAGGGTAGATATGGTACGCTTGTACGATTGTAGTGATCAGGAAACTATAGATATGTGCTGTCACCTTAAAGATTACGTGTACTTAACAACACTGTAGTACCTGAAAACTATATATATATATATATATATATAATATTTATATATATATATTATCACACACACACACACACACACACACACACACACATATAATACATTTTTAAAAATGTAAGAAATACCTTTCTTACTAACAGAAAATTACGAGGTACAACGGACAACATTATATATTAGTCACTCTAGCATACATTCTCTCTCTCTCTCTCTCTCTCTCTCTCTCTCTCTATATATATATATATATATATATATATATATATATATATATATATACATATATATATATATATATATATATATATATATATATATATATATATATAATATATATATATATATATATATATATATATAAACATGATATGATAGTCACTCCATGATACATTATATATGTATTTTTTATTATTTATTCCCTTTTTTATTTCTGGCGCACGCATCTACAAAATCTGGCTAAATGTATTCATTTGTTCAGAGATATATAGACGACACACGCGAGCGATGCATGCTGTGCTTTTTGCTAATGTCCTTCCTCCGAAAGCCTCCTGTGAACTTTATTCCTGGCTCAGACTGCACCGCTCAACAAGGCTAATTTGTGAAACAACAACAATAGCGATAATAAGACAATATTCAGAAGCAGTATTTGGTATTTAACTTAAAACGTGTTTATGTTGGCTATATGATTTTGTTTTATACAAATGAGTCTAATTAATAAATTACTTCATGATTCAGATTATTCACCTTAATCTAGTGTACAGAAACTTTGTTTGCACCGTTTCAGGATTAGGAAAATGACTTATTTTGGTTTAAAATGTCTCTGAGAACTGGTTTAAAAGACTACTCTTTTAAAATAGGTTTCCCTCCAGCCGTGTGGTAAACACGTTCATTGTTAATTATGTGTGATCGTGGTTTGATGCGTGTTCAACACTTATCAGTCAACCACAACAAAATGCTTCAAATATCACCGGGACAGATGCTTATGTTAGAACCCAAAAGTAAAAAAATAAGCATGTATAAGAATTAAAGTGCAAAAATAAATATCGACATACTTAAACGTGTTTTTTTTCTCATTTGAAGGTTCTAGAAATCGAGTACTGTAGTAAGTGTGTCTAGACGTAGGAATACATTTCGATAAAACAAATTTTCACTTTTTGCAATTCAGGTCTGTTTCTGACTGCAAATTGTGCATGAAAGGAAGAACAGACTTAAATGTTGCATCTGAAATGGACTTTGTAGAATAAATGGTTTTTAAAAATACTATTATTTTCGAACAAAGGGGCATAAAATGTAATCTAAACAGAGCCATTGCGTATCTGTTGGTCAGCAATCATTTTTACATTTGATACCTGTTAATATACGTGTAGTCCACATTTTTGCAATATGCTAATCTTGATTTAATAACACCAAGAAATGTGCGTATATCTGTTTGCAAAGCTGATGCGTACACAAACAGCTGGAAAATGTACGTAATCAAAAGAAGCCCGCATTTCATTCTAGTAAATGTTGATAGGGTATTGATTACGTTATTTAAAAATTAATCAACTGATTTTATTATGACATTTGATAACAATATATATGAATGATATGAATAGTTATTTTAAACACAAGATATAAGGTGTAAAAGGTATGCCAAACAATCTTTAAGATCGGGGCTGCTTAACGTAGACTGGGCTATTGCAAAAAATCTAAAATTAGACATTTCAGATGATGTATTTTAATCCATTTATATATTTTGCACTTTAAAGTGCAATGACTTGTTTTATGCAACATGCTTACGCTGCTGTGGGGTTAAATATATATTGCATTTAGTATTAACCAAAGGTTGAGTTATTTTTAATGCTCTTGATATGTTATTATTTTCGGATATCCTTAATAAAACTTGTATAGGCAATTTCCATATACTGGGAGATCTTATCGATGATTCGATAGCACATCTGAATCTAATTGTAAATATCTTACCCAAATTATAAAAGGTCTATTACAGAACGTTTATATTGTGACTTTTTTGCTACACATAAATAGGTTTAGTAAACTACAATTATTTTCAAATTATCAGGCAAAGATGACAGTAAATATTTTACTTAATTATATATTATTATAATTCAGTATTTCGTGTTCCTTGCGTTGTGTATGCACGTACACATGTACACAGATTATTAGAATAATTTACTGATGCCGCCCCTTTTCTCTGTTATTAACACAACATAACATTCATCTAAAGATAAATGATTAGTCAAGATGTTTAATAAACGTTTAGAAATTAGAGCTACATTAATTCTCTGATATATAGCAATAGAGCCTACGATAACAGTCTTCTCAAACATCCTAGGGTTTGGAATTTTCTTTTTTGGGGAGGTGTGGTGGAAAAATATCGACTATATAGTCTACTTATGTATGTATTTAAATTGCATTTAAAAGAGTGCAAAATGACATTGTTCGTACAAAACTTCAGATGAATTAACTTTGAATTTCAGTTCCTTCAATCAAGATCACAGTAGCTGTAAGACACAAAAGCACGCGCTCAAAACCTGCTGTAAGCGCGCCCCTATGTGGCTGCTAGCTGTACTAACAACTCAGCGAAGACGCAAAGAGAAAAATTCATGTAAATCAACCATTTTACAAATTTAATCAACAAAGCAGGCTATGGCTCACTTTCCAATTTACACGGATTGCCTAATATTATTTTCATCATGAACTCTAGGCATTTTTTGCATGTAGATGACTCGCATATTCAGAAAACAATGACTATTTTTTCATGTGTTGAATAATTTGAAAATTCTAGAAAGAGTACACAGAACAAATAGCCTTTAATTTTATGCCGGACCCTGAAATATTAGCAATCAAGATAGATACGATCATTATTTTACACCAGTCCATAGAACACCTAACAGGTTTATGTGTTAGGTTGACTAATCCAGGGTGTATTTTTAGGATGTATTATTCAGTACTGTACAAAAATAAATAAATACAAATGTTCAAGCTTCCCTGGGGGAAATCTGCGTCGTGACCGATCTATTCATGAAAATGTTTACCATTGCATTAATAGTAAATTTGACACGAGTGAAACAGACCATTCTTTGTTGTATTCGGCTGCGGTTGCATTTCTGAAACGTTTTCTGTGATTTCGCCCCAAACCTTGAGCTAAAGACAAAAGAGAACACATGGTCAAAGAAGCTTTTCAGGAAAGAGGGGTGCTCTTCGTTGGTTACCGCTATTTTGGCCTTAAAAAAAACGCGAGCGTGCTCAGAGCTAAAGTTGAAGGTTGCGGTGGTGTAGCCTGCAAACATAACGACCGGTTTCATTTTTCAGTGTAGACTATAGTAAAGAGCGTTATTTTTATATAATGTTTTCTGTCATTGAGTCACGGCCATGCAACTATTTTAACATCATTATGGGCTTAGTCGATCGGAACCGTGGGCTGAGGAATGTGCTTGTTTTCAATGGAAGGAAGCAGCGCTGTGCAGCCATGTTGGATTATGCTGCACTGCGGTATTTCTCAGAGGGCGTAGTTTCTCATCGAGAACAGCTAAAAGGCGCCTATTCTTATTTAAAAGGGTTAAGGGTGACGACCTTGACATCATGGAAGTTCAAATACGATTTTCATATTTCAAGGCACATTTCAGTGTACGATAATTCAAACGTGGTGGTGGGGATGTTATTATCAACAGTCACGTCTCAGCCTATTCTGACGCAAATGACTGCCTATACTCCACAGCAGCCTGCACACAGAAATTACGTGAGGCGACATCCCAGAATTTCTAATTCAGTGGCCGGGCATTTTCTGTAGTATAGATTACATATTTTTTCGTGAATGCTACTCACTGTCTAGATTGTGCACCGCCACAACCTAGAAAAGAACATCTGTAGCATACAGAGCTTTTGGAGAAGACTCGCATTTGGACTGGCCAGAGGGTACAATGGCCCCCAATTTAGACCTTTACAGCTAGACTTTATTGAACTGTCTAGACACGGTTCAAGGTTTGGTAAACAACTACAGTGTAAAAGAACAAAAACGTATAAACCCGTAAGTCACGTACGGGCTTTCTGGAGTTCCTTTATGCTTGGAGAATGTTGCTCTGCTCCAGGACACCCCTAGACTACACTTCTAAAAACATTACTGTTCTTTAAAATGTCATCGTTTTGGGGGTATCTGAAATATACTTCTAATGTATATTCATGGTTCTATCATTTAAGATGTTGGAAACATTTTTAATTAAATATTTTGCATCTCACCATAAAACACAAGCTTAAGGCAAACCTTCAAAAGAATTTTGACTTTTAATGTTTTATTTAATACACCAATACACGACATGCTACTATCAAACAAATGCATACACAATTCTACTATAATTGAAATATGTATTGATTATTGTAATCAAAATTATTTTTTGCTTACTGCAATGGATGTGACTTACGTAGCCTTCTATGTACCATGTAAATTGCAATAAATAATATACAATGTGGTTACATTTCAGTGGCATTCACCATTAAACAACAGAGTATGAAAAGATTGTCGAGGTACCCTTATTTTGAGAATGTTTGCTTTTTATGGATCAATTTACATTCACCTTAAATAAACGGTGTATAATTTTCACTGAGGTAAGAGTTCTTTCTTCTAGTACCAAATGCTTTGCATAGTTAAAAATATACATCAGACCTAGGAACGGCTTTAGATTGCATGTTTTATTTGGTTGAATGTATAATGTCCCAGCAACATAGTCTGCATAATCATGACACTGGAAGCCATGAACTGGTCTACCAAAGTGGGCAATGTCGTGTTTCAGAATAAAGGGTTTCCAGTGAAGTACTGAAGTCGATCTCGGTTCAGCTTTTTCTCTTTCATCCTTCTGTTCTGGAACCAGATCTTGACTTGCCGGTCTGTAAGGTTTAGCATTCTTGACAACTGTAGACGTTTCTCTTTGTTTATGTAAACGTTGAAAAAGAATTCTCGTTCAAGTTCTCGTATCTGGTATTTTGAATAAGGACACCTCTTTTTTCTGGACTTTGCGCCTACAAAGAGAAATGTAGGTGAGTTAGATTAATAATACATTTGAAATGGGACTTTGCTGGACTGGTCAAACAGCTATTTAACTGACCAACATGTAGACTACATTAAAGCGAACAGTTCCGAATGATTTCTATAACAGCCTTAAGAAACCTAATAAATATAAATCCTCTTTATTCAAATACTCTTTCTAATAAATATTAAACCACAAACAAAAGACACGGACACGAATAATCAGTGCATTTAGAAGAGCAAGGCGCAAATAAATGAACAAACACAATGCACTGACACAAACACGCACGTACGCAGGCGCACACAAATATACGCGCACATGAGCTGTTCTTGTGCGTTTCTATACAATGAAAGTCTCGCAGTTCTGTCTTAAAATCTGCTATTGTATTTGTACATGCTTATGAAACAAATACAGGCGTATAGCAGCAGACATGTTGCGTTAGCACAGACGGCACTTTCCGGCCAGAAGATTATTACAAGCAGCATTAGGCAACATTTGTTCGTTTGTTTTTTTTACATTATTTATCTTCTAATTAATTGAAGAGGTGCACAACACGTCGCCAGCATTACCCACCTAAACAGCTTTGCTGTAATAATTTTTTTTTTACAACAGCAAAGTACGTCTTACTAGGTATATAAAATCCTTTGCATGCTTATAAAGCTACACATAAAACTCAAAGTACGAAGCGGCTTTAACCGACGTTTCACGCGTGTACCTACTTGGGCCGTTGCTCTTGCCGTCCCCGCAAGCTGATAGTGAGGATTCATCGTCCGCGGTTTCAGCTGGGTGTCTCTTCGTCTGCTCCGCGCTATCTGGAGAGACTTTATTACATGCGGCATCTCCGGGGACATCAGGCACTACCTTTTGTTTGGGGTGCTCGGGGTTGGGCTTTTCAGCATTGATAGTTTCAAAAAATTGATCAAATCCTTGAGGAAGTACTCCGTTTCTGCCAACATTGGTGAAAAAATTGCACGCCGTGTTTGAGCCGCCGTGGTGGCTGTACATGGAATCGTTTTTAAATATCATTTCCGCCCGGTTTGACGACTGGAGTAGATCTCGATGCATTATCTCCTCCGTTGAATAATAGGAAGCGTAATTGCCCCTGTAATGCCATTTGCTCGGGTGATCCAGTCCATAGTCCCGGAAAGACACTTCACGAACAGGTTGGACTTGAGCTATGTTGGAAGAATATGGAAAATTAACTTGGCACGATGTAGTCTGTGGTAAAAACGACGACACCGACGAGAAATCAGGCGCCGAAACATAGTACGTACAGTTCGGTAAATACATGTTAGAAGCGCAGTTGCTGCGATCATCGTAGTCCGTCATATCTCGGTTTAGCGTCGCGGAGCAGCAATAGGCAGCTTGACTGGGTTAAACTTTGTCCATCTATTGCACCATAGGCGTGTGGACAGGACCCGTGAGGGAGAAAAAATCGGAAACGTAGGCTGACGTGCAATTCATCTTGATCGATTCTTGAGGTAATTGTGTCATGTGATCCGGTAAAGAAATTACCATATATCAATATCAGTCATTAAGAACCGTCTTGAGCAACTCATTGGTAACCGCACACTGCAGGTTATTGGTTGCCTACAATTTTTAATCTCCCACGTTAATCCCCATTTCATTCCATGTTCATAACAAGACATTAGTAAACAATCGCTGAAATGCTGCATTAAAGACCTTGCACCAGAAATATGCTCTGCATATTACAATAAAGAACGTGCAAAACACCATTTTAGTCAGCACATTATAGAGGCTACAATTCTTATGAACTCAATTAAGTTCCCTTTTGTAACTTTTTTTTTTTTCATAAGCACTCACATCACATTTGAAGAGCTATGGGCCGCCACTACGATAACTTTTGTTCCATCTACACGAGACACATGTAGAATCACATAGCTTTCACAGGGTTAAGCCCAATACTCTGTTTTAATAGTAGGCTGATTTTCTTGTTGTTGTTTCTTTCTCAACATCATGTCCAGTCTCCTTTGTCCTGGTTTTAACACCAATCCCCAAAACATTCCTTTTCTGTGACATCATCTTTACATGGGCTAACAGTTTTAAAATGTTTTAAAATAGGCTTTGCTTTCTTTTGTCTTTTTTCCGCTTTTAACCGTGCATCTTAAACGCGCAAAGCTATCTAAATTACCAAGTGTTTATGTTGCTATCTAAATTAAAATATCTAAATTAAGTGTTTATGTTGCTGATGGGTTTAATGTGACAAACTGCAGTAACGTCTAATAATATGTAGTATTGTGGTATAATAGTAATAATAATTTTAAAAAGCAGTAATATAGCAGCAGCAGCAGCAGCAGCAGCAGCAGCAGCAGCAGTAGCAGTAGTAGTAGTAGTAGTAGTAGTAGTAGTAGTATAGTAGTAGTAGTTTCTGGATTTTACTCACTGCACGGTTTGTTTTACTCTAGACGTTGGTTATTCCAAGATCCATTTGTTCCCTTCTTTTTTTGTTGAACATTGCATCTTAACAGATAAAAGACGAAGGTATCCCGGAGTAAGAGACCCTAGATTCACACTGCCAAGTACAAAACAGCTCGTCTGGCTTTGAACGTCTGCGGTCTGAGACAGTGCACACCCGGCAATCACCAATAACCGTCAGCACCCAAATCATTTTATTGCTCAGACAAAGGGATGCGTTCTAGCTGAAATGTCCTGCAAGTTAGGTGGAAGAGACTGCTATCGACAAAACTGGCGCCAAAAGATGTTTCGAAAGCAACATGTAGCCTCTTATTGTTTTTACCGAATAATTAAAATGCAATAACATAATTTTACAAACAGATAAAGTTCAGACTAATCTTAATTATGTTTTAAAGTACTATGTGAAGTATTTGGTAGATTGCACTGTACCCTTTTCTTAACGCCTTACATTGTATGCTGTATCGTTGTGTTAATTTATCTTAACTAAGCGCATGTTAGTTTAATTCAGTTTTCCTGTAATTTGCAAACTAGCCTGAACTGAGATATGTAAATACCTAAACTGAGATATGTAAAGGTACAAGTTAAGATACATACATACACATTGATTAGTCAAAGAATGTTCGGATGCCAAACTAGGAATGCATTGCTAAATTGTTTACTAACTGTAATATAATTTGTTTCACAACCTATGAACTCTTTAAGTTAATCATAAATTAATACAAATGATTTTAAATTATCATTAGCACAGCTTTTGTTAGAGAATCAAAAAAAAAAAAGAAAAAAAGAAAAACAGGTCTTGGAGGCGTTTAACCTGTTCTGCGGGACTATTCATAACAGCTTCGTTGTGAGTATAAACAATATCGTTCAAATGAATCGCATTAAATTGTCCTTTCGTAAAGTGGTATGATAGCTGAATTTGCACTTTCTCAGTTCAAGATTAGACACTAACTTGACATTAACTTTGTTTTGGCGCCCTGTATCTGGTGCGCGCCAACAAACCGTGTCTTGCTGTATTCTCATAAAAGGCACAACAACATTCCTTTTGGCTCTAACTGTAAACTACTTAACTTACTGATCAGATCTTATATATATATATATATATATATATATATATATATATATATATATATATATATATACACACACACACACACACACACACACACACACACACATACACATGTACATATATATATATATATATATATATATATATATATATATATACGTACACACACACACACACACACACACACACACACATTTTATGGCTTTAAAGAGATAATTAAAACTAAATGCTAACAATACCCCTAAGGAGCTAAACCAGTGGGAGTCTCAGTTGGTGGGGTTTACTTTGTAGGCTGATATCATTTTTTTTATATAAGTATCAGCCGTACAATCTAACAGATCTGGATTCATATTTACACAAATAAAAGTGTCCACCATGTTTCGGTGCGTTTATTTACCCTCCTTGGTCCCTTGATGATGTCTCGTGTAACGTACAGTAACTCATTTTCTTTCGCAAATAATGTTGTCCTTAATAGTGTTTCTGTACACTGCAACGTGCCATGTTAACCCCCAAGTCTCATAATATGCTAACATGCATCTGCATAGTAGACTATTAGCAACTCGCATGCTGCATTTCTATAATACAGTCATAATTGTTCAATAAATGTCATATTAGAAGGATTAATAAGACAGTATCTTAAACATTCACCGTATCTTTTTATATTTAATCAGTTTCATAAATTGAGGTAATTCCAAAAATTACAGTTCTTTTCAGTGACACTGTAGAGGTAACTCTGAAGATATGACAAGTTGCATTCCTATGTAAGACTTAAATCAGGCCTTTTAGAATAAATGTGTTCTAATCCAATTTTATGTAAATGAGGTTATCTATATGCTACGTGATGTATAAGGTGTGAGAGTCCCTGATTTCAGATTTCACCCGAAATTCCATCGACATAAACGAACCTGATCTTAGACACACAAAGCTAACGCTCGTCTATCCGTTATTCATTTTCAGTAACACACGTACAGGTCAAAAACAAGGAATCTCATAAAATCAACATATAGCACACAATCCAGGATTCACATTAGATCTTATAAATAGTTCTAATTTTCGTCTTGAAAATAAAACACAACAAAATCACAAACCCCCCCCCCCCCCCCCCAAAAAAAAGTGTTTTCAAGAAAACTTCTAAAAGTGTTTTCAAGAAATTATTAGAACTGTTGTGTGTTATTTGCATTTTAATTCAATATGTGATGTGATCTGCAGTTAATCAACATTTACATTAAAAGCCGAAAAGTTAACAGGCCTGATGCGAAGAATCAGTGTTTTCATGACCAACTGAAAACCTACAAGCTGTACTGGAATAAATCGCCTGCAAATAAATATCCATATCCTTACAATGGAATTTTATCTTAAAGGTTTCGGATGCAATTAACTACTTAAATCACTCAAGTAAATCATTGCTAAGTGGAAGAGGTCACGAACACCATAACCTTGATTTTTCAGTACATGGTAAATGCATGCTCGCGCATTAACAGTCTTTTCTTTTTCATCCTGCGATTCTGAAACCAGATCTTGACTTGTTGATCACTCAAGTCCAGTCTGTCCGAGAGTTCCTTCCGTTTTTGCCGATTTATGAATTCGTTCATCATAAATTCATTCTCAAGTTCAGCCAGTTGTGGCTTCGTGTAAGGTTTCCTCTTCTTTCTTGCTTTAATTTGTGTAGGCCCCCACGGTACTCCTGGAAAGAAGAAAGCTATAATTACTTTGTGTCTCATACATAAATTGTGTGGGCCTTTAAATCTAAATATATATATTTTCCTTAAAAACAAATTATTAGAGGTGTTCTTTTCTTTCCTTCTTTTAGGAAATAACTCCCCAAAAATATTACATATTTTTAAAATTCGTCATATGCAAAAATTAAGCGAATCTTAAAGAAATACACCTACTGATGATATAACACTGCATGTAATAACTCTACTTAGTGTAACATTCTTAATATGGTACACCAGGCAACAGTAACGTATTTTGTGTTACGTATCTAAAAACATAATATGACATAACTGGTCCATAACTTCCATGGCAGGTGAAAGAAGAAGTTTCCTACCATCGGAAAAGGCTGTTCTGGTGTTCTGAGAACTCGATGAGGTCTGAACTGGGACAATGGCGTGTACCGACTCTTTAATGCCATCAATTATTGCTTGGCTATTTGAATTCACCTCGGCTTGTGTCACCATGTTTTGCAACCGTCTGTCCAAGCCTGAAACTTCATATTTGGTAGAGCCTGCGGGAACTGTGATTCCATGTTCACCGACGAACGCTGTCATTTGACTATCCGGCACCTCTGGTTTGTGGTTTGCATCCTGAAAGTAGCATTTACTGAAGTCCCCCAGCGGACTCTTGCTGTGGTTTTGAGTGCTGGTAGTCACAGTCACTGGGTTAGTGAGGAAACGCTGAGAGTTATCACTAAAGGCGCGGGTCTGTGGCGGGGTTGTGCACGAACTCCGGGAAGTCCACGGGAGCGAGCACACCTCTCTCCTGCCGTAGATCTGCGGGAGGCCGGAATGTTGGGCTCCATTGCCACGCAAATTTGAGAAATGCAAGGCGTCTGGAGAGGGAAAATTCAGTAGAGGACTAACATAGCCAGAACTGAGAAGATTATGCTCACACATTTCTAAGGCGCGCGTCCTAACTATTCTTACAACCGTTTTAGTTACCCCTGAAGAACAAAGCCAAGGTAATTGTTGATTTGTTAAGGCACAGTCACGTGATTTGCAAAACATGTCGCCTAGTCCCGCCCTTGAGCCCTGCCGGCAGTAACCTACAGCAGAATAGCGAATGCATAGATTACGTCATTTTAGGGAAAACATTTCAAAGGCCAACACTGCAACATACCTATTTCTATGTCACATATGATATATCACACGCAGAATAATTTAAAAACTGTTTTCAAATGAAAATTATGCTTTACTATTAAATGTTAGCCCTTTGGTCAGAATTAGCCTATCTACAAAATGTTGTTTGTTAATGACCACATCACATCTGCAATAGGCCTGCGACAATATTGCAATGTTATTTTTATTTGTATTGTTTCTAAGAAGACAATATTGTTAATTAGTAGTTTTTCAGTACTCTTTTTCGATACAGTTGTTAGCTATAATATGATTGATAGATTCACATTGCCCTACTAATCATAGATGAGTGGTAGCTATTTAAAGAACGTGTTTTGTTTTGTTTTTTTAAACCATATCTTGTTTTTCCCGGACTGATTCAGGAACGGTACTTTCATTAAAAAAAACAATTATGTAACGTCTAAAAGGTTCTTAGAGCGCCTTTCAAAGAATTCAAAGAATCGCCAGCCATCTTAACAACCAACTGTTCAAAGAAGATTGTTCAGATTTTGTGTCGAATCATTTTTCATTCCATTTGCATGTTTTGTTTCGGTCATAATAGTTATGTGTTCTGCTTGCTTTCTTTCTATTTAATATAAGATAATATATTATACCACAGACTGCTAAGATAAACTAATCGCAGAAAATGTCTCATTCAAACGAGAGTAAACTACAAGTTCCCTAGCAAAATAAAATAAGCCTGTTCTTGTTATAACATGAGGTATTAGTACTTTTAGCTTTGTTGTATTTGTAGGTCACCACACTGCTTTTATTATTTAACAAGAGAGAATGTTGATGACTTGTCGAGATACGTCTAATATCGACGTTTGTCATAAACGCCTTGCTGTCGCCCAGATACTGCAGATGCTTTCAATATTTACATTTTTGTATTAGAGAGATATTTTACTTATTTTACTAGCCTACTCGTAGCCTAGTTCTACATTAAGGTATGCACGCTAAATGGTTTGACGTATGTAATAAGGAAACAACAACAATAACAGCTGCAACAGCAAAAAATATTGAATAATTAATGTCTACCTCAACGTCTCCATGCTAATAAGAGAGACACGCGTGACCGTCTCTCACTATGGACTCAGGCACAAACTCATATACAAACTTAAGGCTTCTCTCTAACTTCAGGATTCGAGATTCGTGACTGAAACTTTATTCGTATTCTCGTTATCACCAAAGAGGAGAAGGTCCCAATGTAAGTAACAGTTACCAAACGTATATATATATATATATATATATATATATATTATATATATATATATATATATATATATATATAGTTTGTATGCTGCAGGATGGTTTGAAGAAATGCTAAATGTAACATTTGTGGTAAATTGGATACAGAAAAGTTGTGTACTTAAATTTTATAATAAAGTTAATGGGGCAGTTTGAATTATCCTTCGATCCTGTTCCATGCTTATTTTTAAAATTAAGTTTAATGGAATAGACCACCTGTGTAAGATGTGTAGTCTGATGTCAAGTTGGATGTCTTAGACAACTGCGTATTTAGCTTCGAAAACTGATAACTTTCCTATAGGCCCAGCTGAGGATAAGACATTGATCAACAGATGGCAAATCCCACAAGGCGTCTTTACACTGAACTTGAGTAGGCATGGAAACGTGAATGATCAAATTATCTCGTATTAAAGTAAAATAAAAGAAATTGTATACTACATAAGATGCTAAAATGTACATTTCATTCTTAAGGATGACAAGACTGTGTTTAAAAAAGGGATCTTACCTTGGAACGCTATGTCAAACGTTGCTAAAGGATCCCTCAGCAAGACCGAACTAAATAGCTAAGAATTCTAAACACGCCGGAAAGAGAGCAGACAGTTCGGCCTCCCAAGCTTTTACGAGTCTAGTACATTTATGAAAACCGTCAAAAGAGATTCCTTTCGTCTGCTCGAAAGGAAATGCTCGCTCAGGCAGCGCATTTATTTAACAGATAACCAATGTTCATAATCACTGACAATATGACAAATCACAGTTCATGGTCAATGTCTAGGCGCACATTTACCAAAACAAGTCCATTTTATCGCAATATTTTATGGTAGTCTTATGGAGTTATTTTATAATATGCATAAGTAAATTAAAGAATGTTGCTTTGTTCTTCATGAACTCATCACAGTGACCATAACATGGTGATGACGGTGTTGATAATAAAGACCAACGTGGTACTGGATATTTTCTGCAAGAAGGTAAGCGTCGCCGTTAAGTTCTTCCGCGCGCTTTATGGTCACTCAGTCCTACTGGATCTGTACTGAAGTGTTTTGTGACACAGGAAGCTTTTGGGTCTATGATGTAATGCAGCGAGCTTACTTGATAGCATCGTGATATTTTAACGATTCAACAAAATTGCAAAGAAACATCTCCTTTACCTATTTTGTTACTACCATGTTCTCTCGCTTGTATTAAATTCCAAAAACACAGTGGGCATGTATTCTCGTTGAAGTGCATCTGAACTGTAGTTACACAACATGAACAGTAGATGGCAAGATACTTCCACGAGTAGATGTTTTACCATCTATGTCTCTCCTTTCAGTCAAGGTCGAGTCTAAGAATGCGTCTCAAGGTCAACGGTAAATCCAAAATTCGGTGTTTGAGTAAACATTTTGAAACTGCTCCGAAACGCCGCCTTGGGAGCTTTAATATAATTAGCGGGGCTAGGGAAGGTAAACGCAGAGCAGTTTTTAGGCTTTTTCCAGGTTTCATTGGCCATATTTATTTTTACTGGAATTTCAACATTGTAAAAAAATTCAACAGTTATTTAAAATTTTATGGTATGAGAATTAATTACACCCAGTGTCTTATAAACAGCAGCCTTCCAGATCTGTGCCATGTTTTTACGTTATTCACACATTGGAAATATCGTGAAATTGGCTAGTTGGATAAATTCACTGTGGCAGTTAGGAGTAGTATATAATAGGCCTACTTGAAAGCAAGAAAACAACTTCACATTACAATAAATGCAAAATATCTGACTATTTTCCAAGTCACCTGCAGATGCATGTAATGTTCATTGGCTCAAAAAAGACAGACAAAGAACAAAATAAATAAAAAAACAGTTGCTTTGTTGTTTATCAATCATTTGATTCTCTTGTTAAAACTTTAAGATATAAGATTTGTCTATGAATTTGTGAATCTTCTGTTCAGTCATGCTGTTTTTCTTATGAGTGTTACAGAACTGTTCGTTAAATTTAATGAGGACTATTTACTATTCTGCTACTGTACCAACATCTACATATCTGTAAACATTTATATCTGTAAACTTTTGTACAAAACAGCTGTACATCTAAATACTGTGGACAAAATAAAATATTATCAGCACTGGTTCTGACTTGCCACAGAATGCTACGACACAGGCGTGTGATAAGACCTCTCAGTCACAGTGCTTCAAGTTGTGATTTGTGCCTTTACAAAACTGACAATGATCAAATAAAAGCCTATTTAAAACTGTTATTTAAATTACAAAGTCTGTTCATCACAAAAGTTGAACAAAAAAAAAATGGACATGGGCACACATTGACTAATTTAAATACAGAAAGATATTAAGGATGTGTGGTTGACAATTATTTCTTGTGGTTACTCACTTATAAGGTCCAAAGTCTTTAGATATTTTTGAAATTATTTTTTTGTCCTTAACACGGCGATTCTGAAACCATATAGTCACTTGTCTCTCTGTCAGGTTGGTGGAGGAGGCTATGCGTCGTCGCCTTTCCTTGGTAATAAACTTTGTAATGGTGTATTCATGCTCGAGTTCTTTCAGTTGTAGTTTGCTGTAGGGAACCCGCTTCTTCCTCGCACGCTGAAGGAAAGGATTGGTATCGGGCCGAGACAGCATTGAATCTTCTGGAAAAATATTAAACAAACATTTGAGTGCATGTATAATATAATATAATATAAATATATATATAAATAATGCACATAATTATTATTATGCTGAGACTATGCACATTTTGCAGTCTTATGTCAATAAGTTATAGGCCACAAAGTATGTTCATTTTTAGTATATATAAACACTGTCTCTCTCGCTCTCTCTCTCTCTCTCTATATATATATATATATACACACACACACTATATATATATATATATATATATATATATAAAATGTATATGTTTATATATGTATGTATGTATGTATGTATGTATGTATGCATGCATGCATGTATGTATATATTTATTTTTTTATATATATATGTATATGTTTTTATATATATATATATATATATATATATATATATATATATATGTATATATTTATTTTTTTATATATATGTTATATATATATATATATATATATATATATATATATATATATATATGTTTATATATATATATATATATATATATATATATATATATATATATATATATATATATATATATATATATATATATATATATATCACACATATACACACACACACACACACACACACATACATACACACACACACATATATATAGAGTCAAAAGAACCTTAAAGTTGCATAGTGAATAAGAATATGTATATTGTATAATTACACTAATATTTTAGTGTAGAACACAATATAGATATTCATATTCACTAAAGACCTTTGTTAGGTTCCTATGAAAATTTAATCACCCTAGTAAAGTTACTGTTGGTGTGGCTTTGCTGTAACAACCTAAAAAGAAAATAAATATATATGGATAAATTATGGGTAATTGGTTTATTGCATCCTATAAAAGTTATTATGAGATTATTATGGCGTACGTAAATGTGTATTTTGTTGACTACATCAACACACTCGGCCTGCTAGGTTATCTCTATTATAAATATACTATTGCTACCAAGAAAACCCTATATATATAAAAATATATAAAACACCAACCATTGCTAATAAAAGGAAGCAGAATGTGACTTAGTATACAGATCTTACCTGTGAGTGATGATTTCCATATATGTGAGCTCTGCGTCTGGTCTTTAGGACAATAAACCTGGCTACTCCAACTGTTTGACCAGTTCCATGGCTGGTAGCCTTCAGCTCCGAATGAACAATCACGTCTGTGATCTCTGGCCCTTGCTCGCTGAACTACAGGCACGTCAATATATCCAGGGATCCTTCTGTAGGGACTCGTGTAGCCGAACTCTCGAATCCTGTTTGGAACATCGCCGCAGCGCAGCAAACTAACCACGTCCTGCTCATCAGCTGGGTGCCCATTTACATTCCCGTTGACACTGTGGTTCACGACATTTTGCTGATACACAGAGTTCGGAGGGGCTTTGCAACTGTAGCAACTGCTGGCGAAGCGACACCCAAAGGTAACCTGCGAGTTGGCAGCAGTCGCTGTATTGGGAAAAGGAACGTAAGGAGTGAGACATTCCGGGCTAAGCGAGCTCGGACACTCCGACAGGGAATACACGGCAGCTGCTGTCGAAGAACGACTCGGGTGCGCTCCAAACGCAGACGGATAAAAACTTCTGTTGGGAAGGGAGGCTATCTCCCCGCTTAATTCCTCCAGTTCCATGTTTGTATGACAAAGCGCACAGCCGTACACGTGATTACACGTGATTAATTAATACCATCGTCCTCCGGTAATCCAGACCAAGCAAGCAGGATAACGCACCCAACCAGTTCAGTTGACAGC
Organism: Electrophorus electricus; assembly: GCF_041902795.1. Classification (NCBI taxonomy): domain Eukaryota; kingdom Metazoa; phylum Chordata; class Actinopteri; order Gymnotiformes; family Gymnotidae; genus Electrophorus; species Electrophorus electricus. The sequence continues at coordinate 37,939,856 of NC_137500.1, forward strand.
GAACCTTTTATATTTTTCCGGACTAATTACATGACTCTGACAACTTGAAAAGTGATTGGTTAGTATGGGCCATGTGACATGCAAATAACTAGGTTGACCTTGGACTAGACGTGGTTACTACGAGTAACCACATGTTACTTAAGTCTTCCCAAGCAAAATTTAAATAAACATAGCCTACGACAAATTAACAATTTATTAGAATGTTATATTCATACAATAAAATGTGTATACATATTTCATGTACAGATGCTTCCAAAACATAGGCCTACATATATAGCTTAGTCTTTTATTAAATAGCCTACAGAATTCTTTGCCTTTCTCAAACTTTATAAATAGCTGTTGGAATGCTGCCCTGTAAACAGTTAATAGTGACCCAACACGAAGTTATAAAGCATATGCTTAATGATATTAAAATTCAAAATGTAAGATTTTCGCAACAAAAACAACACGGTCCTTATAAATCTTATTGGGGATATAGGCTAGTGAATACCTTTACAAAGCACGAATTAACATCTCAAGATGAAACATAAACTCTAATTTGTAATTTCGTGAAAATGTCAAGTTACATTGATTTAAGTGTAAAATACGCAAATTTACATTTCGTCACGGTCAAAAAATCTAAAATAGTCTTATTTAATCGGAAGCGAATCAAAAATGCAAGGTACCTTGAATTGGGCGTATAGTCTTATATGCATGGTACTATATACAGACCGCATTGTGACTGAAGAACGTAACCATGCGCCATTTTCTCCGATTCAGTTTAATTGTTTAGGTTAACCGCCAAACCATATAAACTATTATACTTTCTTTGTTAGGATGGACGTTGCATGACTAAAAACAAGTTACTTTAGTTACTTTTGCGCATGAAATCTGCATTTTCACGTGCTTTATCATGCATCAAGCTCCAGAGGCCATATAAGAAAAAAACTTGTCTTGAGCAAAATATTTGAGACGTGGATTTTTATTTTAAACAAGAAGTAATTCCTTACAGTGTTAGATTTGGCATGGCTGAACGTGGCTGTTTATTGGATTAACCAACTAGCGGACACACCAGCAAGTTTGCTTAGATTATATGGCAAGTTTTAATTTTTTATCTTGTGTCATAGCCAACTTTCTCTTGGCTATGTCCCCGTTGCAAATATTTAATTTTACACAGCAACAATACTTTATACATGCCTTATATATGCTACGGTAATGTGTAGCAGGACATGACATGTCTTGCCTACTTTGTCTAGCAACAATCATCAGTCGTCTCAAAATGTTAAAATGATGGCGTATATTTCCACTAATGAACTTTTTTCAACCTCAGCTGGTTCATTTTGGAGGGTCATGGGTAATGACTGAACAGAATGAGAAATTCATCTAACACAAATATAGTCTGTTAGTAGCCTAATGTGGCAAAAACGGGAAATTGGAAACTATTATCTATCATCTTGCACTAATATTAAAGAAGTTTACAAGAGCATTACAAGCGTTAGACTTTTGAAGAGTCTGCTATCAAAGACGTAGTAGATGTGAATCCAGGAGTCGGTGAATTTACACTTAAACAAGATGAATATTTAAGAGCTAAACATACAGACTTTAGGATACCCTGGGGCCTACTGCAAACTCTCGTCTTAAACAGAACAGTCACTGTTGACAGTTCTTTGCCAGTTGTGAAAGAATTACAAATGACAAATTCTTTCAAGGAACCAGTAAAGCCACAAGGAACAATAATGACTGATTTGGTTAGGCTTCAGGCCTGTGACGTCATCGACAGGTCCCGATTGTATAAATTGTACAGAAGCGCTCAAAGGCATGTAGTAATATCATTTTATCACTAGATGGCTCTATAGGTTCACAATGTGAAAATATGTGGAGCCATACTGATTGACGACCAGCTTTGAAGATTCCAGCAACAGTAAGCAATCCACCTCGCACAACTACAAGTATGATGGCTTCTAAACAGTCAGGGAGTGGTGGAAACCAGCCCGACGACAGTCAGAAACTACAGGCTGTAGCCTTCTCCTTTTGTTTCTAGATTTTACACAACCCTGTAGTTAGTAGTTGACACCAAGCAGTATAGCAAAAAAAACAAGACCTTTTTCTCGATCGATGATAAAAGCTAAATAGCCTACGATATTTGCTTCTAGAAATAATTCATTGCTATTTTTGCTCAAGGAACCGCATTTATTAAAATGTGAAAAACACTTCCAAATTCGCTATAAAATATCCTAAGTAGATATCAGAAATGAAGGAAACTATGCATTTGTCCATATGGGTTCATTTATTTTTTTACAAACTCTTAATAGCAGTGAAGCAGAAAAAGAAAATCTTGCTCCATTGACTCGCCCAGTGTGTAATGTGTTTTAGTTTATTAATGGCTTAAATGTGCTTATGTATGGTTATTAATGGGGCCAGAAACAAATGAAAATTCTTAATATGAAGTTCTAACACAAAATGTGACAAACAGAAAAGAGCAACAGTGATTTGCCATTTCCAAATGTTGATCACAGATACATCTATAGCCTACTGTTAAACCTCACACATTCATATACACTGTTAAACCTCACACATTCATCTATACAGCTAAACCTCACACATTCATATACACTGTTAAACCTCACACATTCATCTATACAGCTAAACCTCACACATTCATATACACTGTTAAACCTCACACATTCATCTATACAGCTAAACCTCACACATTCATCTATACAGCTAAACTTCACACATTCATATACACTGCTAAACCTCACACATTCATATACACTGTTAAACCTCACACATTCATCTATACAGCTAAACTTCACACATTCATATACACTGTTAAACCTCACACATTCATCTATACAGCTAAACCTCACACATTCATATACACTGTTAAACCTCACACATTCATCTATACAGCTAAACCTCACACATTCATATACACTGCTAAACCTCACACATTCATCTATACAGCTAAACCTCACACATTCATATACACTGTTAAACCTCACACATTCATCTATACAGCTAAACCTCACACATTCATATACACTGTTAAACCTCACACATTCATATACACTGCTAAACCTCACACATTCATCTATACTGTTAAACCTCACACATTCATATACACTGCTAAACCTCACACATTCATATACACTGCTAAACCTCACACATTCATCTATACTGCTAAACCTCACACATTCATATACACTGCTAAACCTCACACATTCATATACACTGCTAAACCTCACACATTCATCTATACAGCTAAACCTCACACATTCATATACACTGTTAAACCTCACACATTCATCTATACAGCTAAACCTCACACATTCATATACACTGTTAAACCTCACACATTCATCTATACAGCTAAACCTCACACATTCATATACACTGCTAAACCTCACACATTCATCTATACAGCTAAACATCACACATTCATATACACTGCTAAACCTCACACATTCATCTATACAGCTAAACCTCACACATTCATATACACTGCTAAACCTCACACATTCATATACACTGCTAAACCTCACACATTCATCTATACAGCTAAACCTCACACATTCATATACACTGCTAAACCTCACACATTCATCTATACAGCTAAACCTCACACATTCATATACACTGCTAAACCTCACACATTCATCTATACAGCTAAACCTCACACATTCATATACACTGCTAAACCTCACACATTCATCTATACAGCTAAACCTCACACATTCATATACACTGCTAAACCTCACACATTCATATACACTGCTAAACCTCACACATTCATCTATACAGCTAAACCTCACACATTCATATACACTGCTAAACCTCACACATTCATCTATACTGTTAAACCTCACACATTCATATACACTGCTAAACCTCACACATTCATATACACTGCTAAACCTCACACATTCATCTATACTGCTAAACCTCACACATTCATATACACTGCTAAACCTCACACATTTATATACACTGTTAAACCTCACACATTCATCTATACTGCTAAACCTCACACATTCATATACATTGTTAAACCTCACACATCCATCTATACAGCTAAACCTCACACATTCATATACACTGCTAAACCTCACACATTCATCTATACAGCTAAACCTCACACATTCATATACACTGCTAAACCTCACACATCCCTCTATCCTGCTAAACATCACACATTCATCTATACTGATGAGCAGGCTACATATGAAATTAAATTCACACTGGATTTATCAACAGGTCACTGTTGCATGTTTTATTTATTTTTGTGTTATAGCCGTGTATTCATTATTTTAAGATGTTTATGAGTTAATTCACAACTATTAACTAATTTTAAATCATCAATAAACTCTTTCTAAGGACAGTCTTATCATAAAGCAGTACCCATATTTGTAAACCCCATTCTGAAGATGAACAAATTACTTGCAGTCTATAGTTACAAAATTTTGTTGGCCTATTAAGTCTGAAACCTTTGTAAGCTTGTTATCATAATAACCTTAGTGCCCAAAACCTGGATGTGTGTAGCATACAGATTGCAGTCAAATTTTAACATACGCCTTGTAAGTTGTAGGTGAACAATTAGACACTATATCCCATCTGTTGTCCTGCACAATTTGCGTTAACCATACTGTAGTGCTTCATTAGTGGTCACTTTCTGCATCAGTATGTGATGCACTATATGGCACTTCTGCACAAGTGCCACTACTGTATTGATAAAGGTCCATGGCCCAAGGAATAGCCAAACCTGTCCTTAGTGGACCTGTATTCAGAAAGTGAACATTCATGCTTTATGGTTGTGGGAAAAATTGCTCATGACAACAGAGTGGTCATTAATACACATTTAAATTGTACCCATAAGACAGGTGTATCCAGCAGAGAGCCAGCAAATGTAGGTACAAGGTTTTTCTCATAAATTGGCTGGGGAATGTTTGTCCGGTACTTAGACCTTTTCTTAGTAATCAGTTGCTTTGTTACAAAGGTTGATTGAAAAAAAAACTTCATTACATAAAGGTTTTTGGAAATCACAGATTTTGAGTATGAGTATCCAAATGTCTTCGGGTCTTTGAAAAGTGGTATATAAATATAATCTATTATTATTATCATTATAGTTAGTGAACTCTTGTGGATTATTGCTTCTGCAGCATTTACCAAATATCATTGTAGTTGTTCAACTCCATCAGTGTTTATAAGTTACAGAACTTGTTAACTATAATTGAGAAACTGAACAATATGTAGGCTATACAGATACATTTATGTTTGCAGCTATTAAATTTAATATTTTATTAAACTATAATTAAAATATCTGATAATTGAAAGATGATAATAGAGCATACAAAGGTCACGTGGATTTTGTGGAACTAAATTTAAAAAGTGAAAACTGCTTCTTTTGAGAATAGCTGTTGGGGGCGCCAAAGAACGTGCAAGGTTTTTAGCGCGCTACAAACACGTTTCCAGTCTTCTCACAAACTGAAACCAGTTCGCACTCGCGCTTAACCTTACCTTCACGAGCCGTTCACTCCCTCAAACGCACTCTTGATTCGGAGCTCAGTTCAGAACGTCTGGTGTGTATCAGACACCCTATTAACACAAAGCTTCCTAACTTGAACTTTCTGTTAACAAAATAGATCAGACAAAATAGTAATACAGGCGATGTAGCCTATTAGACCTTGCGAAAGAATGTGGGCGATTATTAGAGGAATTATTTTTAGTACAGTCTACATATTTAAATGGGCTATTGTGTTATCAAACATACGTAGACTACACCTTACACTCATTAATCATAATTACGCCCACGATACATAGGCTATTGACATTTTTCTTACAGGGCTGCATGCCGGTTACTGTATTATGAAAAGAAAATTAAACTGTTTTTAATATAATACACTATAATATGGAAAATTATGTAATATATCTTATTGATTAAAATACTTTAAAAATCAATATGAATTATCACAGATGTAAACAAAATAGTTTAACAAAATTATATTTGTATAGCCTAATTATATCTTGAATCGGGTACTGTCGTTTTTTGTACATTTTTTGATTATATATCTCTTTACACACACACACACACACACACACACACACACACACACACACACACACATATATATATATATATATATACACACACACACACACACACACACACACACGTGTTTGTATATTTGTATATTTGTTTATTTGTATATAGATTTTGTATGTATAACGAAATTTTTTTCCGCTTGAATTTTCATTTGGTGTTCTTAGTATCTCAGTGTGTTTTCTTCAGGCTACAAAAAAACATTAGAACAACATAGCTTCTGGAATAGCCATATAACAGTGTGCTTCTACAAAAGAAGTGCTGAGTATTTATGTAGTGATGTTTAATGTGAAGTATTATTCGATAGCAGAATAAATAAATAAATAAAAGAAAACCAATTCAGTAACTACACAAGCCAAAGCCTTGGAGTAAAAATGTCTAACACCTTAGCTAATGCCTCATTCTAAAACGTCTGAGTGAAATAATCGACACAGAAAGAAAAACGAAACAGGGGGAGGCAGAGCGGGGGAGTGAGAGGCTGAGCAGAAGGGAGGAACAATAGAGAATCAAAGCATAATGATATTCCTAAATGAAGAGGGAAATGTTGCCGCACTCATTTTATTAATCAGACTGTCAATTTCACCCCAGAGGCCAAACCCAGAAGCCATCTAAAGCACGAGCAGATCAGCGACGGGACGGCAGCTCCTCTGCTCACTTCTTCTCTCTCTCTCTACCTGGATATGTGGGTCTGACCGACCGCGCGCGGCCGACTCTATCATCCTCTGACAGCCACTCTCCTATTTATTTGCTTATAAACCTGTTACAATAAATGATCATTCGTACAGCGTCAGGCGCACATTTAACGACGAAGCCGCAAACCACTTTTTGATGTATGACATTTCGGACCGGAGAGGATGCCCGGGTCATTTTGAGCAGTCATTCGTTGCCCACACTGGCATTCTTCTGTTTTTTTCCTCTGTCCCTCTCATAAAGGTGTTATATTATTTAGAGTCAGTAGCAGAGCTGAATGCGGATTAGCTCCGCCACAATTCATCGGAGTACCAGCCCCGGGACTTTGGCTTATATTTTCTGCGCGACTTCATGATGGAGAGGATAAGAAAGGAGATGATTCTGATGGAAAGGGGACTACACAGTCCCGTGGCCGGCAAGAGGCTCTCTAACCTCTCTGACTCGACCGGGAACGCGGTCCTCGAGGCCCTCGAAAATTCCCAGCACGCGGGTCGTCTCAGCCCGAGAATAACTTCCGCCTCTCTCCACGGCGGTCTAGGCGACATTCCCACCAAAGGCAAATTCGAAATAGACAGCTTGTTCGGAAATCTCCACGGCAGCGACAATACCTCCTCTGCGGAAATCTCGTCTTCTGAAAACAGGAAGAAAATGAATCTGTATCCTGAAGTTTCTACCGACTCAGAAATGAATAGCGACGTGGAGGTGGGATGCCCGTCTCATCGCTCCCCCGGCAGTGTCAGCCAACACAAGGAAAACAATAACAAGGGTAAGATGCCTCACCGAGGTCGTTTCATTTAAGGCATCGACTCACTGATCGTATGCTAAGGCTCTACTGTTTCAACAATGTATTATTAAGTAAACACAAATAGTTTTTGGCCTATGGAAAGTGCTCTGGCCTAATAGTGCAGAAACATCACATATGTTTAGAAATGTATTTATAGCATAGCCTTGCCAAATACAACTAATATTCTAACTAATTTATAAAAACGTAATTTGCCATTTTATCCTAATATATTAAGCGACTATTAATGGAAGGCATTGTTTTCTTACAAAATAGCTTACTTGTAGAGATGTGCCTGACGTTTCACCACGTATATTTCTTAGTGAGGAATTAGGCATATTTCCAGTAAAAAATAATGTTAGTTTTATTTGCTGGTTTGTTATTATTACTTTTTTATATTTGTAAAGACTATAACAATCCTAACAGTTCTCTTGTATTTTTTCAGAATTCCCTTGTAAATAACGAAGCGAGCATTTCTATTGTTTGTAACATTCTTGCCTGAAATGTTTACGGTCTCGTTTTAGGTTTCTCTGATAGTAATTCAGGGACTTCCAACACGAGCTCCTCCTCTGTCTCCAATCATAACGGTAATTCCGTCGGTAGCTCTAATAATTCGAACACGGACCAAGTGCGGAGGTACCGGACTGCTTTTACCAGGGAACAAATCGGAAGACTGGAGAAGGAATTTTACAGGGAAAATTACGTTTCAAGACCCAGGAGATGTGAACTAGCTGCAGCGCTGAACCTACCTGAAACAACAATAAAGGTAAGAATTCCTTTAAATGTTGCTGGTTCAAAGTCTAGTGCTTTTTCAAGTTTATATCGATTTAATAAAGTATTAATACATGAAATATTTTATAAATATGTCAGATATTTGATTATTTATGTACTTCAATTTGCTCACACTCTTGTATCGTGTAGGCTACACACACTCACACACACATGCGCGCGCACTCATACACACTCTTCACAAAAATCCACAAACGTACACACTCTACCTTTTCAAAACAGACTTAAAAAATTCCAGCTAAGCTTTCTTTTAGGTTTTTTTTTTCCTTTTTTTTCCCCTTTTTTTTAAATAATACGTGTGTGTAGAGAAGTACGTGGCTTGTGGTTAAAATTCTCACTATATTTGGCTACACAGTGAAAGCCAAGATGCTTGTTACTGGTAATTTAGTTTGTTCAAGGTGAGAATCAAGTGATCGGTCTTGTAATATATATATCGAATCAACTGGGTGACTATTTTGTGAGAGATTTTTGCTCATGTTGTTTTTGTTATACAGTCATTAGTGAACACAAATATGGTTTTATGTCCTGTTGATGCCATTTTGTTGTGGTCATGCTTGATGAAAACCGTTAAGAGTTCATTATTTCTATCACTAAAAAGTTCACGAGGCCACGTCTGACAGGCAGTCAAATGAGAGTTTTCTCGCTCGTGGAGTCAAGGCTTTTGGCTGCGGTTTAGACGTCAGTGGCAATGTTTCCAAATGCCCATGGACCGCTAGCTTATAGCATGCGAAACATTAGGGGCGAGGAAAACCCGTTTGAGCATCAGGGTCACAGCGGCAATATAAAACGTAACCTCACGGTTACCTGTATGTTTTGTGCGCGTGTGTGTAGGTGTGGTTCCAGAACCGGCGAATGAAGGATAAGCGGCAGCGTCTGGCGATGTCCTGGCCACATCCTGCCGATCCCAGCTTCTACACATATATGATGACGCATGCAGCGGCCACCGGAAGTCTGCCATACCCTTTCCATTCGCACATGCCTCTGCACTACTACCCCCATGTTGGTGTCACAGCAGCAGCAGCGGCAGCGGCCGCCTCGGGGGCCGCGTCTTCTCCGTTTGCTACCTCTATTCGCCCGCTTGATACTTTCCGCGCACTCTCTCATCCTTACTCTCGCCCGGAGCTGCTCTGTAGCTTTCGGCACCCTGGACTATACCAGTCACCCGCAGGCCTCAACAGCTCCGCGGCGGCGTCAGCGGCCGCAGCGGCGGCGGCGGCGGCGGCCGCTGTCAGCGCGCCCTCGGCCACCGGGCCATGCTCGTGTCTCAGCTGCCACAGCAGTCAGGCGGCCAGCGCGCTAGGCTCCCGGAGCGCCAACTCTGACTTTACGTGCACCGCGCAGAGGTCTGAGAGTGGATTTTTACCCTACTCAGCCGCCGTCCTGAGCAAAACTGCAGTGCCATCACCAGATCAGAGAGAAGAAAGCGCACTTAATAGATAACTTAGCACTGGAACACTGAGGGAAATTTTCTTTTCATTTTATCGACAATGTTTGTTGTATTCTGTTAGTGTAATCAAAATAACGAGGACAAATTTGCCATTTCAAACAAAATCCATTAACAAAACAAACAAAACTAGGCGATTGACCGTATTCAACTATTAGAACAAAAGTCAGAACGGATGTTTCAGGCCTGTGTAACCAGCGCGCGCTACGCTAAAAAAAAAAAACTAAACCAAACAAACAATCAGACAAACAAAAATTAAAGAAAGCTTTCGTACCGTTAAAAACGACACTAAATAGGCAAAGCATTTCTTTAGTCAGTTTATTTTTACGTTTTTTTTCATTTATCTTTCTCTCTCCCTCTCC
>NC_137500.1:37955000-38005000 GCF_041902795.1 Electrophorus electricus
CACAGTTTTCTGCGATATCCAACAGGATTGCAATGAAAACCGAAGGTATTAATTCTACTCTGCAGGTGTCGATGCAGTGCTTGGGATTTCGCTTAGGAACTGTCAAAACACATCAGTAAAGGCACGTTTACATTTGTCCTAAAGACGTGTTGGTTCATTTGATGAGATGAGATACATTACAGAGATAATTTTCAGTATAGTTATATACACTATCAATGTAGATATAAACAGTGTCAGTGTAGATGTTTACAGTATATAGTGTAGTAATATACAGTGTCAGTGTAGTTATATACAGTATATAGTGTAGTTATATACAATATCAGTGTAGTTGTCTACAGTATGTAATGTAGGTATATAAAGTATCAGTGTAGGTATATAAAGTATCAGTGTAGTTATATACAGTATATAGTGTAGTTATATACAATATCAGTGTAGTTGTCTACAGTATGTAATGTAGGTATATAAAGTATCAGTGTAGGTATATAAAGTATCAGTGTAGTTGTCTACAGTATGTAATGTAGGTATATAAAGTATCAGTGTAGTTGTCTACAGTATGTAATGTAGGTATATAAAGTATCAGTGTAGTTATATACAATATCAGTGTAGTTGTCTACAGTATGTAATGTAGGTATATAAAGTATCAGTGTAGGTATATAAAGTATCAGTGTAGTTATATATAGTATCAGTGTAGTTATATATAGTATCAGTGTAGTTGTCTACAGTATGTAATGTAGGTATATAAAGTATCAGTGTAGGTATATAAAGTATCAGTGTAGTTATATATAGTATCAGTGTAGTTATATATAGTATCAGTGTAGTTGTCTACAGTATGTAATGTAGGTATATAAAGTATCAGTGTAGTTTTTGGGGACAGGAATGACTTGAGCTGAAGAGATCCTGTTTTCTATTTTCCCGAGAAAGCATTTTTTCTCTCTAAAGTGAAACCAGCTTAAGTATTTGTATTCTCAGACAATTTCAATCGAAGCAAAAATAATAATAAAAATAAAGAAACAATAGTTTCTTGCATGTGACAGTGAATATAAGTTCGGAATCTGAAACACCTTTCATTAGTTTTAGAACATGAAGAACTTGTGCTGAATTCATTATTCTTATTTAATATATTGGACTTTCTCTCTCTCTCGCTCTCTCTCTCTCTCTCTCTCTGTGTGTGTGTGTGTGTTCTCTCTCTCGCTCTCTCTCTCTCTCTCTGTGTGTGTGTGTGTGTTTGTGTGTGTCTCTGTGTGTGTTATTGTGTTTGGGTGGCGTGATATTAGAGTTTTTTTTTTCTTCACATTTTCATTGTTGAAGTTGGCCTTCAACGACCTACTCTCAATATAAATTATAAATTCAGTATAAATTCAGTAAATGTGAACACTTGACTCAGATCTTAATAAGAGACTAATTTCTGAATGCAGGCCTTATAAATGCTTGCTGCTAATGCCAATTAAATATTATTACATTGACAGGATTAAGAAATTCGTGTGGAATGTTGGATGTATTATATGTCCTGACTTCAAATAAAGTCTGTGTTACTTCTTTATAGGCAAATTGTGGCTGTTTTATGGAATTTTGGAATTTATTTTTCTAAAATATGATCTTTTAGTATTTTGTAGTCTTTTCCAAATGATAGTGAATGTTTTGACCTTCTCACATATGTAATAATATTGAAAACGGCAGGCCTTGTAGCACTGCAACTGGCTGGAGAAAACATAATATTGACGTGGCATAAATAACGTCATTATATTGCACTGTTTATGCATGACGGAACGTAATATCTCGATGTGGTATACACATTTTATGTAATGCAGAATAAAAACAATATAAAGGAATGTAGCTGTCCATGGTGCTGATCTGGAATAATGGATCTCTGGACCAGAAATCCAGGTACTCTCTCTAGATATCGGCGATAGAGAACTATTGTAAATAAGAAGCTTGTGCATTCCTCTGGTTAAGGTGTGTAAATTCGGGTTAGGGGTGCAGTTCCTTCAGAAATTAGAACTGACTATTAAAAAGTTGTTTGTATTAGAATGACCATCCTTACTGTTAATGGCAAAACCTCTCCGCATCCACACCACTGTTCTCTCCTTCATTCTCCTTCGTGTCTTGATATCACAAATGTCCCGCAATGAGTAAACAAACAAATAGATAACATTTTTATATAAATGTTAGTTTCGACTGTCGCTGATGCTTCAGTTTCCTTCTCTTGGTTGCAGTTAGTTGCGTACTTTAAAAATGTTGCAGACAAACTATTAACTAAACAGTTTAACTTCGAGTGATGATTATAGCTGGACTTTCAATTTGATAATTCGCTATCAGTCGGTTTTCTTTCCCCACCTTCTTGAATATCAACTCAAAGAAGTGGCAAAACATAAGGTTTTACTGTCATGACCATATTCGAAAATTAAACAGCAACCACTTAAGTTACATCGCTGCTGCTAAAATGGGTAAAACCAGTGCAACTTCAAAATGCTATGAACAGGTTAAACCCACCCAGCGTCCACCCGAGCCTACACAGTGTGTTTATTCAGTGAAGCCTTCAAATCTAGTTATTTTCAAACAAATATAAAATCACTTTCAATCTATATTACAATAACAGTGCTTCTGGGTCACAGCATAAACAATCAAATCCTGCAGCCACAGAAATGTCATATAAGAATCTATTTCTTTCGAAATGCGTTTTTCGAAATGCGTTTTAAAAATCTATCAGGTTTTAGCGTGAACGTGGCACTAATCCGACTAATTGTAAACATTATTTTCTTGCGATCGTTCATTTCGTGTGAACAAATGTACATGGTGCCCACACGTGGAATAATGTTATTTCACTTTTGTTTTCCCGCGATTTGTGGACGTGAAAATCACGTGACTACACAGACCACGAAGTTCGTTGTCGCAGGGAGTTGTGGGAAATGTTTGATGACGTCCGCGAAACGAGTGGCTTCGGAGCCTTACTCGATAATTACTGAAATATTGTGGTGAACTCCCCCCAAAAAATATTTTCTCGAGTTTCTTGACTTCATCTGTTCAACTCGTGTCGTGCACGACAGGCTTACTACGTATTGCAATTTTACAGAAGCGCTCGCAGCTGGCCTACGTTATTCATGTAAGCTCAGCTAGCTTGCTAGCCTAGGTTTGCTAGCCTTGCTTGCTAGCTCCCGAGGTTGGATCGTTTACTTGGGTCGGACAAGTTGGGTTATTTCACGTTGCTGTTCGGTTGTTCACTCATTTTGGTATCTGAAACGAGTTGGTGCATAATATGTGTGTGTGTTGCTTAGCGACTTTTGTTGACGTGAAGTAACTCGCTTTGCTTTTGTTTTAGTTTGAAAAGAAGCCGACTTGAACATTTGGATTTGGAAGTCGTTGATGTCTGTTAATATTAACGTGGTTAATTATCGCTTTTCTTTTCACTAGTAACTGATTGGTTAGCTTACTGTCTGCATAGTTATGTTTTTTGTGAAATTACTGGATGGATGAGTTTGTGGGGTGTAGCAGCACAGAACCGAGTTTACTTTAACTTCGATATTTCCAGCGTTGCATAGCCAAATAATCCTACATGTGTTTATCCAAGAGCCAAGTACACCGAGTAAATGTACAGCAGAAGTTGAGGTGGCCAGCCCTTTCTGTAGTTGAAGTGGTAAGATTGCCATGGAAGTGCCTTCGCTTTGCAGTACTTGAGCTGGATCATTGGGTGCTGTGCATTTTAAATGGAGAGGAGTGTCCTGTTACTACTACTGTAGCTGTCAGTTTTGCGTCTTAACACTGGGTGTTGTTTCGATGCATCAAGTTTTGCTCATACTTTGTTGCAAGGATGACTCAAGTACAACATATGCTTGCAATCTAAAGTGCCTGTTTTTAACAGGTTCTTACTGGTGTAGGCTTAAGGTATTGAACTTGCTCCATAGGAAGATGGGAGCTGTACTTTCTCGGTGGAGGGTATGTATGCTACTGTTTGGAATTTTGCTGTTGCATATATTTCCTTTTTGGTCATAGGCCTTTTATTTTATTGTTATTTTTACATATTGACAAATTATTGTATTCAGCTACAACACAAGTTCGGTTTTCATTCATTTCAGTTTAATCTGGCTTCTATGTACGCTTGCTTTAAAAGTGTCTGTATACAGAGAAAACCTGTATTTGGTTGAATTTCCTCAGAATATAAGTGTGAAAAGTCGTGTGTGTGTGTGTAGGGTTAAAGCTATTTGTGACCATCATCTGACTAGTTTGTGCACTTGCCCTGTGTAATCACCTGTATGTAACTTCAGAGTAAAACAACTTGCAACAACCCTTTTAAAAATATATATTTTAAAGTATGTTTATGTAAAATGTAGGATTTCATTTATTTTTTTAAGTATTTTGAATTTCAGTCTTTTTTGCCATTAAGGACCTTTTATCCTTACAATCAGACTTGTTTTGCAGACAAAGGCAACTACTGTGGAGGTACTGGAGGGGCTTGATAAGGTAAGAGGTATACTACCCTCAGCTAAGTATATCTTGTAGCAGTTTTATTATTAGCTTTGTCACTCAGTTGCCTAAGTCATCCAGTCTTTCTTACATTGAATTTGTCTTTCTGTAACAGAGTAAGAGCATTTAGCACCAAGAAGCTGTTGTAGATCTGTTGACAGATTTTTGGATGTACATGTTGCTTGGACGTAACTATACTACAGTGTATCAGAAGTATATTGGTAGAAAGTGACCCTCTTTAATTTCTGGATTGACAGTCACATGTGTTGCTGTGTCTGCAATAGCTCTCTTTATACCAGTTCAGAGGCTCAGTCCCTTTGGAAGCATTCTCAGATATTTTTGTACTGAGGTTATTCAATACCACTTCCTATAGTGCTTGTGAATGTGACATGTTGTATGGGACTGACTTGAATTTGTATTTCACTCGACCAAACCACATGTTATATCTCTGCATTTCACTTAATAGTTCAAACAGTGCGACTTGTTTGTGGGTGGGCAAGTGTGAGCGAGAGAGATTTGGTGCAAAGTGATTAGTTTGGTTTTCTGTAAGCCTGAAGAATACAGAGGCTCCTAAAACCTGATGGCTAAAGGTCATCTGAGTAGGTCCACTTCACGCATGTCAGATGTGCTATATGACTTGGGTTCAGACCAGGGCTCTCCAGTTTCAATATTTGTTTACTTTTTATCCCCAAGCCTAAGATGAATACCAAACGAGCTCCATATAGTGTCAGCACCATGAAGAAAATGCATTATTTCATGTTTGCTTTTGGACTTTCATTATGATATATAGAAAGTTAACTCTACAGCTGCACTTTCTCTTCCTGCAGATTTTAGATTGCAAAATATTTCAGTGATTCTTGAAGTTGCTAGGGTTGGGAAATCTTTAAGCAACTATAGCAGTTTTATTACATAAGAGGAACAGGCTAGTTTTTACCAACATAGGATTTTGTTGT
Source organism: Electrophorus electricus (assembly GCF_041902795.1). NCBI lineage: Eukaryota > Metazoa > Chordata > Actinopteri > Gymnotiformes > Gymnotidae > Electrophorus > Electrophorus electricus. The sequence goes on from NC_137500.1 coordinate 37,960,412, forward strand.
TTGTTGCTGTTGTTTTAAAACAGCTTCTCTTGTCAAATTTAGGAAAATGTTTCAGAAATGTAATCAAACCAACATCTATATTGTGCTTGTAACAGCACATGACGTTATAACACTTGGACACTTTCTTAGGCTCTGAACTTTATGTGGTATAATGTGAGGGAGTCTTTTTTTCCCCAGACTGGGCACAGCAGGTGCACCTGAGTCTATTTGACAGGTGAACATTTTCTGCTTGCAGCAGCATAGGGCAAGGCATGCTGTAATCCTGACAGTCTACTACTATTCTGCTAGATATGAGTAGCTGTGCAGCACTCAGTGTTATTTGGCACCTATGTGTTGATGTTGCATTCTATTTACAATGTTTTCATGTGCTGCAATATATATTTGAAAATGTATTTCATTTTATATGTGCATGTCATCTTGTTCATGGAAATCTGTTTTGTTTATTTATTTATTTTTTTTCGTGATTTCCAGGATATTCAAACTCTTGAGGAGCACAGAGAAAAGAATCAAAAACAGCTGAAGTTATGGGTTTACAGATTACTTCTGTACTCAACCCTTTTGTATTTGATAGCCTGTGTAGTTGTTTATGTCTGGTATATCCCTGAACAGCTAATAGGAAAACTAATTGTGGCGTCACCTTTTTTAATATTTCCACTACTGTAAGTATTCTTTTAAATTCCTGAAATAAATCAAACTTAATAATAGCTGTGATAAAAGTAGGGATATGACATGTACTAATCCATTGTGAAGAAATAGAGAATGTTCTTGGATATATTTGTCAAAGGTCCAATAAGTAAATATTTAATTAAAATTCAAGACAATTAACATTTCAAGTTAATTATTAAAAAAGGCCAGTCTCTTCTATAGTGGGTGTGACAACATAGAAGCTGTAGCCTCAAAGAAGCTTTCACAATTTGCATCAAATTACAGATGCCTTGGGTGCATTTTCATGCACTGTGCTTGTTCTGTCACTGATGCAAAAACAAGATAAACAAATGGACATTAAAATGTATGAAAATGTTTAGTTGCCTTGCGCTTGTCTTTCTCTTGCTTATCTCAAGCTATTAGAGCAACCATTATTAGAGGAACTGTAAACATGTGCAGCATTTATTCCCAACCAAGCACATATTAGGGAATTTTAAGAACAGCTGTGAGGTCAAATACAGCTCCTAGGATGTCACAAAAACAGTGATAGCTCAGTGGTTAAGGTACTTGACTTGTATTTGGAAGGTTTCTGGTTCAAGCCCCACCACTGCCAAGTTGCCACTGTTGGGTCCCTGAGCAAGACTCTTAACCCTCAATCACTCAAGTTGTGTTCAGTCATAATTGTAAGTCACTTTGGATAAAAGCATCAGCTAAATGCTGTAAATGTAAAAAGCCGGGCTAATGTATTTGTATCCAAATACCTACCAGAAAATAACAACTCTTGGCCATCAGAACATCTTGAGTCCTTTTTGGAATGCTGTCCTAAAAGTCCTGAAGGACTGAAAGCTTTAGTGGTGTTTTAGATGTGGGGGTTGGGGAGGGTACAGATGTAAAATCACTTTTAAATTTGTTTAGTAACATGTGTAGGTACATTTGTTTTCATAGAATATTGGAACATTTTGAGGGTACGTTGTTTTTTTGGTTTTTTTAACAGAGACTGCACCTGGTCCTGTAAAATGGCCTCATAATCCTTTAAATGACCATTACACAATTATGGAAATCATGACTCCCATAGGATGACTGCCCATAACATTATGCATCAACCACAACGTTTAACTGTTAGCAACAGGCATTGTGGGATGAAGGTATAAATGTCCTGATGTAGATAAAAAGGGTGAAAGATGATATCACACCATTTTTGCATTCAGCAGTGTTCAAAATGTTGGACTTAAACCTGGCATGGATTTTCAAGCAGCAATTCTGCCGGATGTTTCTGTTTTGTGAAGCTCCCAATTTTCCATGGTCTTTTTTCATTAAGGTGTTTAACCGACGGCTTTTGGTGTTCAACAGCTATGCTATTTAAAATTCACATCATAAAGTGCTGATTGTTATACATGTAGTTAATGGTGCTGAAGAATGGTTCTGCTTGGCACTCTGCTTCAGATGAGTCAACTATGACTGACTACCCTGAATGTGGTTAGAGTTTTAATATTACAATACAACCACTAGAGCTTAACAGGTATTACTGTCAAATTTGATTTAAATTTGTAACTTATTGGACCTTTTAAATAAACCTACCATCTGCTAGTCACTGATGCATGGTGACATCATTTGACAAAGTGTTAAAGGGTGTATTCTGAATGTTGGATCTTTTTATAATTTGGTTATGATCTTTTCTTCCCCATTTACAGAATATGGCTTCTAAGAAAACTGTTAATTGCTTTATATTCAAAAAGAACTGAAAGAAACGGTAAATGTACCTTTTGGAATTTTACACCCTTTTTTAAAATTACAAAATCACACCAACTTGGCCGCAAAATGGAAAAATGGGTATTGTCGATAATATTGCCTTTGACCTCTCGCATTTATTTTGTTCCACATGTAATTGTATTCTTTCTTTTTATGACACAGATGAGAAATTAGAAGAATTAAAAGATGAAAAGAAGAAAATAGTAAGTGATGTGCTGTGTTGCCGGTTCTTCCAGAATGAGCTATAGTTTTCAGAGTGATGTTAATTGTAGTTCGTTTTTGCCACACATGCAGTGGCCTCCCTGCCCACCAGGACCTGCATACCTGTGTAGAACACTTAAAATCTAGTTGTTTCTTGAGGGGTCAAACCAGAGTGCAGATGTGTCAGGCATCTTTGCTCCTGTAATGTGAGAGTTAACCTTAAATGCTAATGCACTGCGTTTGCCCTTGTAGGGCATCCTTGGACCGCAGGCTAGCACTGTGCTAATGCTAGCACATGCGTTTTCCCTTCTTTCCCCAAGTTATCGAGCTTCTGCAGTTAGCATGGAGAGATAATTTCTTCTTCTAATAAATGATCTAAAATCAATGCAGACAGCGGTTAATTGGCACAGAGACTTTACTTGGTAAAGCGCTTGGCTAATGGCTTGTCTTTAAATTAATAGTGTTTAGTGCTGTGAGGAAATAAATCTGAGAAATTGCTTGTCATCTACTGTCATGTCTAATAACTTTCAATAATTACAGCTGATGGATTTTTACAATCTCCATTATCAGAGTAGGGCTTGTAATTACTCTTTTCATTAAATTCTAAATAATTAGCACTATTCATTCTTTTCCTGAAATGAGGTTTAAAACAAAACTAAATGGAACAGCATATAAAAACTGCCAGGAGACTTTTTTCCCCTTAGCAGAGATCTTAACAGTACACTAATCTCCTCTTTGAACATAACAAGGAAGGAATATTACCAATTGTGTTGTGCTGATGAGATTTTTTAAATCATTGCTGTTTTATAATGCTTTGTGTTATGATGGTCATTATTATTGGAGTAGTGCAATCAACACATTTATGTGCAGTATGTCATAATAAATGTAATGAATTTCTCTCTCAGCTTGAGCAGGTAATGGAAACAGAAACCTACAAAAATGCCAAACTGATTCTAGAGAGATTCGACCCAGACTCAAAGAAAAAGATTGTGAGTATTTTCACTGTAGACACTACTGACACAATAGATCATTATAAACTTTTGTTGAGGAATTGTTTTTCAAAGGAGCTGGAGGCAACACCTGCCGGACCTTCTTTGACACCTAGGCAAGGCCAAGGTTAGCTAGCGGGGGTGTGTTGGATATTTGTAAATATATAAAGATTTGACTTCATATAACCAGATCTCTGTTCAAAAACAAATCTCTGGTTCTCTTCTTAGAGCTTCGTCAGAGGCATGTGACTCCTCGTGTTCCTGTTGCTATGACTCCCAACCCAGCAGCGACACGTCCTCCCCCCAGCCTGGCGGCCACTTCTGGCCCCCCCGGCCTGATCTCGGCTCCAGGCGGGCCCCCAGAGAGAAGCCTGTCTGCTGCTGCTGCCCACCACAACCTGATGAGGAGACCTGCCACCCCCACCGGCACCCCTGTCCAAGGGATGGGTGAGTGAGACACACTTATTGTTTCTGCTGCTCTTCATACAATCATAGAACGTTTCAGTTGAGAGCTGTTCATCTGTGTGAATGTAGGTTTTTTTTGTTTTGTTTTTTTAAACTACATACAAGGAATTACACTGAGTCAAAATATGAGTGATATCTCCATAACAGGGTTCCAGACTGCAACTAATTAACAGTGCTGGTAAAAGTATAATTTTTCAAGAATTGTTTAGTTTACATGCCACCTGCCAGTAGTGACAGATGATGATGATGATGATGAATCTTATAATAGTTAGACACTGTAGACAGTATTCCTATCAGCAGTGTCTTGTTCTTGGGCAGTTTCTCCAATTAATTAATTCATCTATTCCACAGTTGTGGAGAGTATACCAAGCTTGCCTTTTCACTGAAGTCCATGTATGATTTTTACTTTAAAAATAATCACAAACTGATTGACTAGGGCTTTACTAATTTTCATGTGATTTTGAAACAAAACGAGAGCACTGAATCGATATCTATAAGATATCAGAACACCACACTGAAAATGTTGTCTTTCTCAGTACAATTTCATGCTGTTATATCTTATTGTGTTTGAGACACTAATTGTATTTACATAAGGAAATATTTAGCGTGTAACCATAGCTAATGTAAACTATATAAACTCCACACTTTATTGCCATTTTGGCTTTGGCTGTAGACATTTAAGGCTGCTGTTATTCTTAGAGTAAGTCATATCAAAAGAAAGGTCAAAATTCTGGACGTTGCCTCTGAATGAAAGGTAAGTTTTTTAAAATAAGAATGTTCTTGTGGAAAACCCTCAATTTGTCTTAAAACTGAAAGCCTAATTGCTAAAACAGCTTAGGAATGCATGAGTGGTCAGCATGTACACTGCATACATCACATCAGAGCTGTCAGTTAACAGTGTTTAATATTTGGCATTATTGATTTGAGTGAACCATGACACAACATTAAAACTTTTAGGAGCCATGGATGCAGAAAACAAATGATTGCTGTTCCTGGCTATGTTTAAAATGTAGACTACCCATTATGTGATAATATTGTTTCTGCTTTTCACTGTAAGTTCATCTGTCAGAGGTGACTGACAGGGTCAGTTAAAGTAAATGTCAGTTGACTGACATAGGGTCAGTTAGAATAAATGTAATTGTTTTCTTGATGCAGTTTGGGGTTGGTAGTGTCTGTACCTCTGCAAAGGTCCCCCATCCATGCATGCATGTTGAAGAAAATTGGTAGTAAAAAGCAATTTGATACGGTAGTCACTACAGAGATTCCATATTCTAGTAAACGAACAAGCAGCAGGGTAGCAGGTCTGTGCCAAGTCTGGTAGAAATGAGCAGTCGTCTCGATGTGATCACTCTTGATGTTCCGTTCTATTAATTAGAGCAGAAGATCACAGCAGGCCTTCGCTCTCCCAGTCATCTGTAGGGAGGAGCGTTTCTGAGTCATTATTAAAACTTGGCGTTGTCGTCCGTTCATCATGGCTACCTGCCTGCTGCGCAGCACTGCAGGTGTATCTGTGAGCCTGCTCTGTTTCTGTTGGTTTTCCTTAGCCTGGATATGACTGCAGGGATAATGTCTATGCGTTTGTGCATGAACATATTCGCAGGAATGCACCCTCCCGGGCCGCCCCTGGCTAGACCCGTGCTCCCTCGAGAAAGGCGAACTATAGACAGGGTCCTCGAGTACCTAGTAGGTGATGGGCCACAGAATAGGTAAGTGGTGATCTCAATGTTTATGGACAAATTAGAAGAAACGCAAAGATCTGTACTGAAAAGAATACATGAAAATGTTTTTTCTTAAATAGCTGAATATCTGAATCTTATATTTGTTTAGTGTAGCTAGACTTTTGTTAATGTTTTTGATTGACTTCCCTAATAAAGAATTAGTTCTACGTTTAATCGGCGGTATTTTCTTAAAAGGAAGTTCAGACCATGACTAAACACCAATTTATCTGTTAGTTCATGAATTCAGAACTGAGCACTCTTCTATCTGCACTTTGCTGTTCTTTGGGTTTGTAGGCTAAGCAGTAGCATAAAACACTGGGCTCATTTGCCTACCCATATCATAAAGCATGCAGTAGTCTCCATCCTCCCAAACTAGCAGGAGTTGTGCAAATTAAGGGATTGTGAGTGGATCATAGCAGGCCTGTTTTAATGTTTTCAAATGTGTATTTTCTTTTCGTACGCTCTCTTTTGCTCAGATATGCTCTGATATGCCAGCAGTGTCTGAGTCATAATGGAATGGCGTTGAAGGAGGAATTTGAATACATTGGTAAGATTTAGGGAAACGTAGAACACCTTGTCAGTCTCCATCAAACATGGTGCCTTTATTTGCCCTCTGCTGGCAGCTCAGTATTTCATGGATCTCATAAATGCCCGAACCATCTCTGGCCTTTTAAAAGCAGAAGTTCAAGATCAAACTAAATATGCAAACCAATGAAGACAATCCATCAAATATGTTTTCCCATCTTCTGGAGGGCGTGCATGCGTGCGTGCATGTTTTTCATTCTTATACATGGCAATGAAGAAGTGGATGATTTGGATCAGTAGAGTGTTATGTGGCTACCATTTCAGCATTCCGATGCGCTTATTGCTACTTCCTGAATCCTGCCCGGAAGACGCGCCCCCAAGCTCCACGTCTTCCAGAATTTAGTGAAGGCAAAATGAGTCCTGTGCCATCGGCTGCTGCCCTGGAGACGGAACAGGGTGCTCCGGCATCCGCTGCAGGTATCGCAGCTTTGTGGAACCTCTTGAAAGAATAAGCAGATTATGTGTAATTTAATATGAAGTTGAGACATTTTCCTAACATTAACATTAATTTTTCATGGAGAAAGAATTTCACAGTGTGTTCCAAAAGTTTAAATATGCTAGTTTTACTTTAAGATTTTGGAAACTGGTTAATTGATTTGATACTGGTGGTAAGAGAAGGATCTGCCAACTGTGCTGCTTAGCTCGTGCCCTACCCGCTGTTAGTTTCTGCAGTGTGAGAATTGCATCATGCAGTGGGGAAATCCCTCTAGCTCATTGCCTCTAAAGGGACATTTGCTTGATCTGCTGCTAAATCTGAGAGCAGATCTACTGAGTGATTAAGGGATTTGGATCCTTTTATGTTGCTCTCCCGCAGTGCTGCCTAGTTTGTTGGGGTTTGGCCTGGGGTTTGTTCCTCCCTGCCTCTCAGGCCTCCTGTGTTTCTCGCTCTTGCTCTCTTTTTCTTTCTCTCTCTCATGCTTACTCTTCATTTTATAATGATCTTGTAGGTGGGTGATTTGTGCTTGTTTTTGTAAGTGAATAAGCAAAGTGCTGTGGTTTAAGCATGTCTCTAAGCACATTATTAAAGAAAAAACCTCTCTTGTGTTTTTCTGTCCCCTTTCTCAGCCTGGTTAGCAGTGCACATTTGGAAATATTTTTGTTTCACTCTTGTAATAATAATTGAAAGATAAATATGAAGAGTAAATGGGCCACTTCACCCAAACAAAGCAATTTTCCTAATGTTAGGAAGGCAGTTGGAGAAATTTAGCAATATGAGGTCATGCTAGCTAGTCCCCAATGACTGTCGTTAAGTTGCATGTTTTTAAAATAAGTGTATTGGCTAGGTGTGGCTTATTGTGTGTCTCGCCCTCCTTGTTCAGTAGAGGCTACAACTGAGGCCTCTGGTCCTGTAGAGGAGGTGGAGCCTACAGAGCATCATGCGTATGAAAGCCAATCAGAGGTGGAGAAACACGGGGCCCTGGAACCCAGTACAACCCTCGCCAACCTCGCTGACAATTCAGACACTGAACATGATGTGTCTGCCATGGATGTGGAGTAGAATTCTCCTACAAACACGTCCCGTCACCCTGTTAAGGTGTGCTTGTTTATTCATGGACTGAGTTTACTTTGAGTGTTGCTACCTTTTTCTTTTTGACTTACTTTTGTCTTGTGGTTTAGGTCTTTATTTATTTTTTCTTTATATGTGTGTTTTGTTGGGTTTTTTTTTTTGTTGTTTTGTTTTTTTAACATTTGAAATAACCTGAGGTGTCACGTAGCAGGGTAGTAAAAAAACCTACTCTGAGAGACTGGATTGCCAATATTACAGTGCTAAAATGAGTTTGTTGTTTGTTTGTTTTTTAAGCATAGTCTTGGATATAGTTATGCTAATGTTGTGTTTGTGTTTGTTGTATTCAAGTGGCCATAAGATCAGTTGGTTTTTCATACCTTCGTTGTACAACAAACTTTGGTCTAACAGCATGGAATGTGCCCAAAGTTCTGTCTCGGTAAGGCATTCTTATTGAAATGATTCTTCTCCGTGTAAAATTTGCCACTTCACAAAAAGCAGTTTATTACTGTATGGTCCTTTATGAAAAAGTATTTATGCACTGTTTTCAGCATGTACAATAATGCAAAATGACTTCTTTGTTCTAAGAAATATTTATAGATTTTTACATTTCTATTGACCGTGCCTTCCTTGAATGTTTTGAGTAGGTTTACAGTTTAAACACGAGAGATGGGATCCATGTTTACATGTATTATGATAAAGACATGGGAAGGTCCAGATATTTATTTTTGTTGAGTCTAAAATTAGAACAGTATCATAAATGTGCCTCTGTATATCATTTTTCTCTGTAAGACAAAATAGAAATTATTTATATACATATAGAATATATGCTTAAATAATATGTAAATGCAATTGGGCCTCTGGGTAGGTTTTGCACAAATAAAATTATTTTTAAACATTATGCTTTTGTTTTTAACGTGTTTGTTTAGAACAGGGAAGCTTGCTAAAATGTGTAGTTTGTTGAACATGGTGGTTGGTCTCAGTTATATGAGATTGGTGGTCAGTCACTCAGCCAGCTCAACGGTTAACTGACCCTGCTCCTCTGGAGAGGGGAAGAGCGTCTGTCCTCTGTAGAAATGAGCTGTTAGGGCTGTTAGTGGGCTGCTTTATTGCTTACTCTCCTTCCTGTCTGGCGTCCAGCTATCCTGACACGGAGGGACATTGAAAAGAATCCGTTAAAACACAGTCCATTTTCATTAGCTTCTCTATTTTGGCTTGTGATCATTTTATTTTAGTTCATTGATCATTTTGGACAGTGTTAGATAATGGGACTGACACACAAGCCCAACCCAGCTTGATTGCTTGACCCTCTTAATTTGCAACAAGAGAACTATCTACACATATTGCCCCTCTGACAAAGTCTTTCTCTCTCTCTCTCTCTCTCTCTCTCTCTCTCTCTCCTCTCTCTCGCTCGCTCGCTCGCACGCCCGCCTCCCACATTTGTCTTTGAGTTTTGATAATGCATGTTTACAGAGACATGACCCCTTGAGTGTGGCAATGTATCACTGTCAGCAGGACAGTAGCACCTGATTTCAGCTCAGTCCGCCTCATCGTGACCCCTGACAGTGGCACAGGCCCTGGAAAAAATAACCCGTCAATAGGACATTTGAACCTTTCCCAGCAAATATAATGTAGATCAAGTGTTTGTGAATCACCACTGTTGGGGGCTTGAGGCCAGTGCATTTTTTTTTCTTTCTGTTTCTGTAAGCTTTTTATTTCACTCCCTTTCCAAACATGCGGCTTTCCATATTTTCATATTAGAGTCAAATGCCTTGCTGTCTGTTACATCATTCTACACAATGACATTTATTTTATTTGACACTTTGATAGTGCACTGTCAGTAAAATCATCTTGTGTGTTTTGAATTCCCATCAATTTAGGGAGAACAGAGCCTTCCTCCTCATGCATAATTTTTCATATTTGCAATACAGTTCCGTTTTTTTCATGGACGATTTCTGTCAAAAGCAGATGGAGTGATTAGAAAAGAATCCAGAGTAATGTCTGAGAGCTAAGTAACGGCTTCCTATAGCCTCTCTGTGTTTTTATTTATTTATTTATTTATTTACATTTTTCACCTTTTTCAATCTTAAGACTAAATGTAGTGCTCTCAAAATTCATATAAATGCACCAAATATGGCAAAAGATGCATCACTTTTTGAGTGTCCTGATTTTCGACTGCATCTTTGAACGATAGGCGGTATGGTTGACGGGGAAAGATACATTATGCTGACCTGTTCTTTGGTCAGTTCTCCTTTTCTGTGCTATCAGCAGTCTGATTCGCCCCATACGGCCCACTGACAGCCATCATAAATGTTATCAGGCATGTTATCAAACACTACTCCAGAAATATATACGTGTGTGGAATGTAAGGGGGAGGGGGATCATTTTTGGCCTTCCAAGGCCCTGTTTCTCTGTTCAGGAGAGGAATCCCTCAGCTTTGTGCCATCAATGAACCACTAATTGATTTTCAAGAATGACAAACGATGTGGCAGGCGGCAGTGCGAAGGTAATTCTGTGTCAGGAGTGGGAGTGTACAGCAGGGTCCTCCCAGGGTTCCGGGGTCTCTTAAATGCTCATGTCTCACAAGTACATTCTGTTCCGCTTGACTCAAATTTACACTGATCTTTTATTTATGCCTTGAAAAAATGGCAGATAAGACACATAAGTGTTCTTGATATTGTGTTTTGTCATATCTAGAAGCCAAAAGATTGAAATCCTGAGAAACAATTTTCTGTTGAAATGAAAGAGCGTGGCCTGGTGAACCCTGGAGGAAAATAACAACGCTATTCCAGGCAGAATACGAAACCCAGAAGCCCAGAATAAGGAGAATAGACAGGAGCAGCCTCTGTCACGTTTCCATTTGCTGTCTTTAAGAGGGACCATTTCAAAGTTCTCCCTGTCTGTTAGAAAAAGAAAGACCTTGTCGTTATCTTTCTCTGTGTATGTACTGAATACCAAACCAGATCTGTGCAACCGGAGAGCAGCGTAGAAGAGCACACACATCGCTCTTCTCTCTCCAGACTGCACGCGCGTCATGTTGGCACTGCATCTGAGTGCTTGCTGTTTCCTTGAGGAGGATATGAGAGAATAATATAAAATAATGAGATGAGTGTCACGAAAGCAATTAACATGCCCCGAATATCAGAGTTCACCACTGGATGATGACAACTGCATCATTATCAAAGCCATCACAGTGCAATACTGGTCCTGGCTGCTTCAGGGGAGGCATTAAAATCAAATTAGAGAATTATAGCACCGCATGCTGCTTCTGGGCCCTAATCGAGGAGAGAGGAGATGCTCTCCAAGCAGTTGATATCCAGCGATTAGTTCTTGGCTCTGTGGTCTTTAAATGCCACAAGACAAAGTTGAGTGGCATGAATTCATTTGGCAAAAAGGTCATGAGGTGCCAAAAATATGTTGATTTGAATGGAATTACCATTTAAATCACAAAACACATTTAGACAAGCTGATTTCCATCTCTCTCAGCTTGCTGAGGCCTGTCGTAAATCATTAAACAGGAACTATATGCTTCTGTGGAGCAGAAAAGTCATCCAACAAGATACTGTAGCTCTGACTGAAGTACACTTTGAATATATTTGGAGGCTTGCTGGTAACTTATCACTCTCAGTGTTTAGAAACACTTTCGCAGCAGTGAGTCTTTGTTATTAGCTGTTCTCACAAGTTGATGAACAGTGTACTCGCTAACCAGCAGATCCAAATTTATGCACAGGAAACTTGACCTCTCTACGGCGACTGGATGGCAGACTCGCCTGGCTTTGCACATTTGCATGCTATTGCTCTCTGCGTTTCCTTTAAGCTTGTAAGGCCCCTCCTGATGGTCAAAGCTTCTGTCTCGGGGTTGGCACATGGACTTTGACCCTGATTATACTTGCTGCGGTGCTCAAAATTGCTTTCTGACTGGTATTATTAGGCAAGGGGAATATGTTTCTTTATATTTTGGGTTGTCTGAGCAGTGTCAGGAGAAAATACTGTATGCTTAGCAATGCTATAATTAATTGTGAGAGGTTTAACGAAAGAATACATACCTTACATACATGCATACCTTAAACCAGTTTTTAAATTGAACTGAAATGTTTTAATTGAAATGTATATAAATGCATAAATGGTGACTTAAAATAGAGACTTGTTAATACTAAATATTTTAACAACATTATTATAGAAAAATGAATGTTTGATGATTATAAACAAGTCTCCTAATAATCAAATTATTGTCTTTTCAGTTCTTTGCTCACTACTGTATTTACTGTCACAAACTATCATTGTACCGATGTATGAATGTAGTCTCTATTTCCATCCGAGTTAAATTAATGCAACAGCTGACCCTCTCCAAATAATTTATCACTCCACTCCATATGATTTACGCTACATCCATACTGTAATAGCTGAAACATTGATTCACTCTGTGATGCTGTTTGGGAAGCTACTGCATCAGAAATCAATGTAACAAAACAGATTTACCTACCTAAACTGATCCTCGCAAGTGTTCAATAATTATGACGATTACCCAGCTCGGCTGTAGTGCGTGTCTGATGGCTTCAGAACTTGCCCGTTTCACCCTGTGACCTCTTTCATTGGTAAAATACACTGTGTATATACCCTTAGAGATATACTGCCCATAAACCCTGGCCGTGTGCTGCGAGCCGTACGGGTGCTGGTGTGAACTAGCGTGTGCCCCTGGAAATCATACGAAACATCCTGCAGGCTCCAGCCTGGTTTTATGGTTTCATCTATTACCACTCTGTCATTGTTAATTGTCTTCTTTTTACCTCCACAGGATTCTCCAAATTGGCCCTATCGAATGTGACAGGAGGAAGAGCATTAAGCGTCTGACAAGATGATATCTAAGTTCAATTTCCTCCCCCTGCGCTGATATATACCTGCAGCACATCATTTTCCTTTCTGTCATAAAGAGCGTGATAAATCAGGGGTGTTCATGGAGCAGAGGTGGAAAACAGGGCCCTGGATTTGTGTCCCCAGCTCCAGCGATTAGGAAGCCATTACTACCACGTTCTTCTCCTTCAAACGAACGTGATCAGGCCTAACGCCGCTGGGATGAGGGAGATTAAGAGAGAAAGAGCGGGACAGCGCTGTTATGACGCAGGCATCTTTCCCAAACAAGCCGTGTTAAGCTCGATAGAAAAAGAAAACACCCCACTCCCCCTTCCTCTCGTTGACACCATTATCCATCTGTTTGGCTGAAATTGCTGTATCATGGTATAAATCTGAGACACAAGTGACACATCCTCTAAAATAAAAGGGAACATTAACTGCTCTATCTTCCTGGGGCCCTGAGAGCCACTGGTTATAAGCTCACTCAAGTGTGGTGGCAGTTATACTGTGTTTTACTAGACTGCAGACAATTATCCTTTGCTCCTCTCCCCTCTGAAGACAAACTGCCAGAGCTTCAGCTGAAATGATTTCAAATAGATTTTCCAAAATGTCTGTTGCTTGATTGCTTCCATACGTTATTCCTCTTAAATGGACACGTGTGAGGTGGAGGCAGAGGAAGTGTACGCACAAATAAATCACAATACTCCTTAGCTCACAGAAATAAGAAAGTATCAAATCATCAGCACACGGTGTGTGTGTGTCCTATCATAAGGCATGTCACTGTGCCCTTACCTCTTATTTACATCACTACAGGAGCCCAACAGCTCAGTTTCAGACCCTCTATAGTCTCAGTAATGTAACATTTTCTATCCTTATAACGTCCCCTTTCTTTTAGCCAAAGGGACACACCATCCACCCAAGCTATAAGATTACTCTGACACTTCTTAGGCCATGAGCTCTATGTATGGATAACTGGATTTTCCTTTTAAGAGCCCAGTCACTGGGCAATGCTACGGTGTCTCCATCTGATCTGGAATTGTATTGTAATGTAGTAGTGATGGAATAATTCATAGTTAGGTTAAAAGTGCTGCAAGTAACATTTTTAGCCTGGGTAAGTAAAGAGTAAAGTAACTTCACAGTGATGCCATGAAAGCTGTAAAAAACTATTTCTCTATCTCAAGGACAGACTTGAGCCTTTTTTTCCCTTATAACTGTACAACAGTAAGTACTAAGATTCATTAGAAAATCACATTGTAAGCATGTCCTTGTGTATACTGCTGGTTCCTTTCTGAACATTATAAAGGTTCCATCTTTCAAGATTATTCATATTATTATGCAGTCTGAAAAAAAGTCTTCCCATTGTTTATCTAAACAGGATGATGAGGAGAATACCAATTGTAGTGTTCTGTATTTTTTCCCTGTTTTTGGTTCATATATCAACAACAAAAATAGTCCAGACTGTTGCCCTCAGCTAAGACTGTGGCACAAACAGTAGTGTGTGTAAGACTCTGCTCTGTGATTTCAGTCACATGCGCACACACACACGCGTGCATGCAGACAGGCGCTGATGGTGGTGAATACCAAGCCTGGCAATAACCCCACTGTCCCAAACAGACAGCACCGATTACAGCGTTGAGCTGCGATTCAGCATTACAGACCTACACATTTATTACGTTGACTCCGGCTGCCTAATACAACCACGCATGACTCCATCCATCTCCGTTTTGTGCCGGACGGATTTTCGAGACGAGATAAACATATGCAAAGGGGGGAAGAAAGTGTCACAAATGCGAGGAAATTGTGCTGAATTGTAACAGCAGCTAAATTAAAGCATTGCTTGACTGGTTTTCATTGCTTAAATGTAAAGATTACCTCTTTTCATGACTCTTCATCAAATGTTTGACTGTGTATTTTCCATTACTCTGTTTTCAATCAGTGCCATTAAAGGAATGAAACAATCATCTTTATTAATCCGAGAAGCTAAGTTCCACTGTCAGAAAAAAACAGACCAAGGGACTTCCATGACTGTGCGTTCACAGTGGATACAGGGCTGCCCTTCCAGCTGAGAGAATGAGCACCCATCTTGGGCACCAATGTATTGATCTCTGCTCTCAGTTCAGGCTCCTATCTACATATTCACCTTGATGAGCATTCAGTGAAATCTAAGCGCACATCCCAGGAAAAACCCATCAAAGTTCTGCATGCGTCAGCAAGAAGCATGTCATTTGTAGGTGTGGCAGATGCTCTGCACAGGCAATGCCTTTGATAGGAACAGATTCAAAAAAACAACTGCATCGGTTTGACACACTGCTGTAACCATGTTGTAACACGTGATGTGACTACATCTATAGTGTCCTGTTAGCCCCACGAACAATAGAGCGGCATTAAATAAGGAAAACATATGGGCTCTTGGCTGTAGTACACCATGTTTCGTTTTAGCCATTCTTCTTCTTTTTTCCTCGCCCTTTTTTTCCCCGACGAAAAAATGCGGCTGTGTCTGAAAGCGGTCTCTAAGTCATCATTACTTCTGCGCTGGCATGGACTGCCGGCCCGGCCGGTGAGGGAGCTGATGATGTGAGACCGCGGCACAACTGCACAATGTTGTGCTCATTTCACCCCTTATACGATCTGTTATCCACAAGGCCGGAGCTCAGGTAACCAGCGTCCAGTAAAAACGCTGCAATGGCTCTTCCTGGCCTGTCCTTGACTCCTAATGTGGCAGTGCTGAGACTCATCCGCACTGTAAAAATGAGCGCACCGTTGGAAAGACGCAGTGGAAGTCTAGAACGCCCTCTTTTATTGTGAAATAAACAGATCCCCTGGGCCTTCCTAGTCGATATTATGAGAAATACACGACACTGCGAGTTATTTCCCAGTTGTTATAGTTCATTATAAAATATAATGGTACTAAAGTCACTACAATAGAAGCATATGCCACTCATAGATCTAATTAACTCAATAATCCTTCAGTGGGTGCAGGCTAAGCACTCCAGTCCTGGAGGATGTAAACATTCACCAGTGTTATACTAATGGCAGGAATATTCACCAGGTAGTCCTTTCCTGTGCAGACAAATTCCCCATGGCCAGGCATAATTAATAGCTTTACAGTCTACAAGGCCATAATGCTCATCAGTTATTAATTAGAAATTCGTTTTACTGAATAAATAACGCTGATGATTGATGATGAAACTTGTAATTGGGCTCTGAGAGTGAGCCTCAGGGGGAAAGCATCACAGGAAAACAAAACCAGACTTACAGCAACAACACACTGGGAAAGAGAACTGCGCCACTGTATTGGCAGAAGGCAGATGTCAGATAGAAAACATGGCTCACTCAAAGACGTTTCAAAGGTCTGTTGTTCCACTTACAGAAGCAATGGTGTTAAATACTGCTTAACACACTTAGAATTGCTTTTCCCAGACTACAACAATATTAGTGACCCGTGAGTGGACAAAGTTGGTGTCCACCACCAGCAAACACCTGCTAACTGAAGAAAAGACAGCAAAAATGAAAAGTAATTGACAAAATGTTCCAAGCAAACAGAGCGTGAAATGTCCATGCTTCCCAGTCTAGTTACCTTAGTCTATTGATCATCCATATAGTCATCTTCGACATTTTAGATTTCAATAATCAATTTGTTTAATTAATTTAGAATCTGAAAATTTCATAAATGCAAAAAAAAATGCTTATATATAAAAACCTCTAAACTAAACTCTAAAACAATAATCTGTTCCACTGTATTTGTTTTTGTAGCAATACACATGAACAAAGGTTATCTGATAGATAGCCAAATCAAGTTGGATTTCTTCAGCTATAATTTCAAAAGATTTATTTATAACATAAATATTCTGTGTTTTAAGTTGAAGCAAACTTTTAAAAAATATGCACCATGTAAAATCCATGCCAGAATATGCTTCTGTTTCCTTTGTGTTATTATAGAATTATGGGAACGCATCCGCAGTTGACTGCCATAGAGTAAATTACGTCCGTGTTTTGGTAATATATACAGTGCATTTCTGAAAATGACTGCCCTGTACTCCCTAAAGATATCCACTCAGAATGGACTCTGAATGGCCCTTATCAATGGCATCACTCCTTACTTTAGAGATCACACAAGTGACTCAAGGACAGTGAAGTACAGGCCTGTTACGTCTCTGTACAAATCTGAGACGACATCATCATTTTCAGCGGTGGAAGGGGATAAAAAAAAACAAGTGAATAAAAGGGCTAAAGTGAAGCTGTGCTGCTGTGGCTTTCTGTAACCTGAATGATGGTCCTTTGAAGAATACCAATGCGTCACACTTATGAAGCTATCGGATGCCTAGGACTAGTTTTCATGACGAGGAAGATCACCTTAAGGCTGCATCAGTGCACGGGCGAGCTAATTCCACTGCATGAACCAGGCTGCTCTTAATGTGATTTTATCTCGGTGCGTTTCAAATCAATATCTGCAACAAAAGGCTGTGGTGACAACAATAGCATCACAGCACTATATAGTTAATCGCAGAAACTGCATGGTTGCTAAGTTACTGACTCTCCTGGGGCCGTGCACTATACAGCACAGTCTTTTTAAATGACGGAGGGGAACAGTGAAAACTCCAGCCTTCTGTGGCTCACTATTGATTTTACACAGAAGATCCGAGCACTCATGATAGGCTTTTGATATATTTTCCTGCTGTAGCGGGTCCCTTAGAGCATTGCAAGAAAAATATCTGTCAATATGCTCCTATTATGATCTCTTGATCTGTGGCAATAAAAACCTTAAGCGGTGGCCCTTATTGCAAAATAATGGGCTGGGCTATTCAATATCAAGTGCTGTTGCGATTTAAGATTTTTCAAAGCATTGTTTCGTCAGAAAGCGGAAGAACCCTCTGTGGCCTTTCTCACAATGCTGAGGGCCTAATTAGTTTGATTGACTTGCAGGAGAGAGGGATCAGCTGTGACATCACAGGCCCTGGTAATAAATACCGGCTGATGGGCTGGTCTCATCCTGGCGGCCATCACCGCCTCCCTCACCTGTCACACTCACCCGCCTGCATCAGCCCCCTACAGACTGCTGCATAGCTCTCGCTGCCCTATTAGCAATTTATAATGGTGATCAAGAAGTAGTCAGCAGCGAATCAAGACAACTGTCTCCCCTCAGCGCTAATTGGGCTGTGTTCTTTTCTGATAAATGGCTCGTGACTAGCATGAGGTCCCTTGGATTTCACAGCTTCTAATGGCCCACAGTAAGTAGATTTACTAACAGATACCAGGTCAAGGAATGGAGATGGGGTGCAAAAAATGTTAATTAATATCAATAATGGCCAATTATTAGTTTGACAGAAGGATCTGAGCTAAGAGTGTGCTCTAATGACTCTGAGCTAAGTTGAAGGGAAACACTGGCAAATTAGCATAACAGTGTATGCACACTCCATGGAGGTGCCTAGCAAACATCTGCTATGTTAGAAATTCAAATCTGCTCCCTGTTAGTGGTGCTGGATGTAGTCGCATAATCAGCCATTCTTCCTTGGCCATTTTGACGGCACTAACAATGCCCTAGTGACCGGTTGGCCCCTCCCCTCTGGGGCCTCCAATCAAGAGTGGCCTCATGCAGACCCCAGAGTAACGGTAACAATGGCAGAGTTAAAGAGCACTTCAGGGACTGGCTTTGTGTCACAGACCCTAATCCTCTTCTACCATTACTCTGCCTTTATTGGGACTAACACAGATGGGCTTTAGCCAAATCTAAACATGCATTTTGAAGATGAAAAGCAGTGTAAATGATATATTAATTGACACCCCTTTCTGTTTTAGTTAGGTCTGACTCTGCTGAACAAACGGTTTTAGTTTGCTTTGTGTAATTCATCATATGAGGTAGATTATTGAATACATTCCACATCAATTCCTTTAGATACCAATACCGTAGTCACATATACAAAAGCTAAATTATTCAATAGCAGAGAAACTCTTCATATTTAATTACCACTGCAGGAAACCACAGAGGGCCTAACAGAGAATGTAAATACACCATCCCCAATACTGTCCAATATACCCCAGCCTTAGATCAACTCTCTCAAATCAACATTTTACTCACCAACTTAAACAATGTCCCCTTTTTTAAGGGCGTCTGGTTAATCTATTGTAGCACAGCAGCAGTGTGACCGTATTGACCAAATTGGACCATATGACAAGCGGTGTACATGTCAGAGTCCGGGAGGAGTAGTAGTTCCCTAAGGGCCAGCTTTTGAGGGCCGTGAGCCCAGCCCAGCTGTAGGAAACCTGCTCTGCTACACACCCACACAAGACGGCACTCAGTAGAGGATCCTGCCTGATATACTGCATAGAATGTGTCCTCTTTTTGAATGGAGGTCAAACTGGTATGATATTTTACCTCACCAAGGTGTCTGAAAGATGTCAGGGCAATAAAGCTGGTTAACGTTTTGTCACATATTTTACTTCTATGAAATTATAAATGAAATGTTTTAAAAGGCTTTCAAAAGGGAAAAGTTTTAAAAATTTTTCCTTCCACCAAATGTATTTCACACTCTAGTTTCTTGTGCTCACTCTAAGTCCATGAAATTCTCTATTTCGCAGCCCACTATTCCATGTGAAGCAGTTGTTTAGGATGCAGTAGTGCTTTCTACATATTTGCTAACTGCTAGCAAATATAACATATATAACGGAACCCAGGGACTCTCTTGTTTTGCAGTTTGGGGCAGGAGGCATTTTACTGAGAAAATATTGCAATACTTTTAAATAGCTTTTCTATTTTTATTTATTATAGTATGGAATTTAACCTTGTGTGAGAAACATAGCTGCCAAATATAACACATTCTGAAAAGGCCTACAAAATAAATAAACCACCTTGTTATGAGTGTGATCTGTTTTTGGAATTTTTTTGAGCGACTTTAAAAACAATGTTCACAGAATTAACTTTGTCTATTAATTTCCAACAATAAAAGTAAAATAAAGAAAAATAGAAAATGTAAAAAAAAAAAAAAAAAAAAGTGTTTTAAAAAGCATTAAAAGCATTTTTTGTCAAATCTTTGTGAAAAGCATTTGATTTGGGTAATAAATATAAACCCAATTAATGTAAGTTTAATAATCAGAGTTGCAATGAAAGAAGGCTGGGAATGTTCATGTTAGTTGAGACATGCCCAGAATAATTTCCCTCTACTACAGCAGTTTAAGATAAATAATCTCCTAATATTAAAAGAACACAAGCTTTCATTTCACTTCTTCCCTTGCCCCTTTATTCTGCTCTGGGAACAAGGCTTGCCATTTAGCCTGTGTAATTACTCCTGGAGAAGAACACATCTAAAGGAGGCTGAATGTCCTCTTGCCGTAGCAGAGAGCACGAGGTCATGCCGAATGTCTGAGGTCTCAGCCTGTATTATCAGATCACTATCATCTTCTCTGCCTGTAACAGTGTGTTCACCTGCCACTGTGACTCACGCACACGCATGTGTGTGACCTTCTCTCGAACACTCTCTGCGTGTAGTGTGTGGAGGTGGTGTGTCATGTCTGAGCAGGGCCAGGAGGTCCCCATGGTTGCAGTGTCCTGGTCTCAGCTCCACTCAGCAGGGGAGAGCTGCTCCACCAAATGGACAACCAGCAGTTCTCCTGGAGGGCAAATCAGACATTTTGCATATCTGCATATCTAACAGAATTCTTTATTCAACATGAAAACCTTGTGACACAGTTATGTAGGACTGTATGTGTAGTATTTCAAATAGTGGTGAAGATGTTTATGGAGACTGTTGAATCCTAATTATGGTGTAATACAAATATTTTGTAGGTAGTCTGAATGAAATACACACACTGTATATATAGAAACCTGTAATTCTTTGAAACGAATAATTTTTTTACCCGACAGGAAGGACCCCCAAGCTCATGAATGTGATAGTGAATTACAGAGAAAAAAAAATGCTCATCTAGGAAAGTTACTTTTTACGTCTTAAAATATCCTAGCTAGTGAGATGAACTTGGTAAACGCATTCATTATCCTCATCAAGCACCTTCAGTTCAGGTTTATTTTTAAGGTCCTCTTAAGACATTGTTTTAACGACATTGTCCCAATCCTGATTGGTTTTAGCGCAGTCTAAAGCTATCTAGCTTAGTTAAAGTAACTGAGTCTGTTGAGTTGCTGGCTCACGTACATGGGACACGGTGCAGAAATGTCGCAGACGTTTTGGGTGACTAAGACCCTCATTCTGCCGCCGCAAAAGAATTAGAGTGTAGGCCGCGCACACACCATGGGGGACACCACACTTTCTATGGATTTGCACTGCGCACTTGTTTATTGATTTAAATTGAAATGGGAAAGATGCCAAACAGCTGTTGGTGGACTGTTAAAACCATGGCTTAAGATTTTACATTACTCTAAAATGCAAAACGGAGCCGAAAAGATGTCACATTTGTCCTAAACCTACCAACAGACGAGAGTCCCCTGGCCACAGGCACTTTGTTGCACACACAGACCTGGTGACTATCAGGAAACATCTTGTGTCAGGTACCTTAGGTCGAAAAAGTTAATTCATTCTATAGCTGAGAATTTGTTGTTAAAAATTGATATCAAATTCCAGACACATTAGTTCAGCTAGCTAACCTAGCTAGTTAAGCTACCGCGATTCTAGCCATGTTACCTTGCTCTAGATACACAAGAAGCTAGTTGATCGAGGGTAATGGTAATAATATTCCGTCAAAATAAGTGACGGTTAGCTAGGTTGGCCTCTCCGTGTGGTAACGCTAATGTTCCCATACAGA
Source organism: Electrophorus electricus (assembly GCF_041902795.1). Lineage (NCBI taxonomy): Eukaryota > Metazoa > Chordata > Actinopteri > Gymnotiformes > Gymnotidae > Electrophorus > Electrophorus electricus. Next base: position 37,981,867 of record NC_137500.1, read on the forward strand.
TTTTGAGACAGAAAATGGAAAATAAAAAATCACAGACAAACTGAGAGTCCAAACAGACGTAATTTCTTCATATCCGGGAGGACACTTAAATAAGTTGACGACGGCGTTGAATACATCAAGTAAATGTTCTAAATATTTTAAGCTCAAACTTCATTGCAATATATTTAATTGATAGGCCGACTATTGGTTACAGATAAAACAATTCCGTCACAGACAGAAGCGCATCTATGATTAAAAACCATATTGCAGTTATAGTTTCCAGTCATTCATACTCAATAAAGCCTTATAAACCCAAATGATCTACAAATTAATGTATTGACGTCTGGGTGCTTGTGTGTGAGAGTCGCTACTGAGTAATTCATGTAAACTAAGTTGAACTTTGTTAGGTAAAGGCGATCAGAGAGTAGCACTGAAACTATAGCAAAACAGGCAAGACATGAAAGTTTAGTACGACCGAGTTACATCGATGGGTCACATAGATACGATTTCCGTAAGGTTAAATGTATTGATGCCTAAAGGACTACTCTCTCATTTCATATTTATACCACCAGTTTAACAGCACTGGAGAAAACAAAGCAAACCAAAAAAAAAAAAAAAACCCGGTAAGACAGCATCTGTTCCTTGCACATTGTTGCTTTGCTCCGCGTCTCTGATGACTGGCTACACTGTGCGTGATGGCGAGGTGTCTGCGTGCGTGTGTAAAAGACGTGCATATTGCGTTTGCCACAGATCCTACGGCCTCGCGTGTATCAATTTGCTGTCTGTTTCTCCGTTTCTCTTTCTTAATTCACCGCAGTCGGGTTGTTCTGTGGTGCTCCTCGCCGGTCCCCTGAACAATCGGAGTGGAGACAATAGCTGTGCGTTGACGGAGCCGTACAGCAGCCATCTGCAGCAGCAGCTGCCGCGCTGCATCTGCACAATATGCTGCAGCGCCCAGCCCCAGTAATCTGCATAATAAGGAGAGGGCTTATCCCAGTCTAGTTAATAATCACAAGCAATCGATGCACTTCATTCCCTTACTGTAGCTAGATAAAAATCCACACACACTACATATGTACACACACACATACACACTTACATGCCTATACACAAAGGAACTTTCTTATACTCTGAAGCAAAGAGTTAGAGCGCTCTCTCTCTCTCTCTCTCTCTCTCTCTCTCTCTCTCTCTCTCTCTCTCTCTCACACATGGTCTTTCTCTTGAGAAGTTTCAGTATGCTTGTTTGTATCCCTTAGACAGCTGGAGGTCATGCAGTGTAACGCAGAGATGCTGATTTTGCTTGAAGCTACAGATTTGCACTGCACTCAATTTCATTTTTTCATGAATACCATAATTAGGACACTCTGGGTTTGGATACTGCAGCCCTGTGCCTACCTGGAGTGAAACGTATGATGGGTACGGCACTGCACAGCATCTCTCTGTAGGCTAAAGAGCACAGGGGTGAGACAGGGTGCAGAGTCACTCAGAGAACACGCAAGACTGGTGGGCTTTAGGACTGGAAGAGTTTGTTTTCTCACACCCATGATCAATACTGTCTGGTAAACCAAATTACAACTCCGGCTTACTAAAAGAGAGGTATTGATGTTGTGGCCTAGCGTCTTTATGTTTCTTGATCCTATCATAAATATCAATGTTAGAATCGTACATCTTGGATGCACTGTCATTAAAATTAACATAATGATTGCAATGTGTGTGTGTGTGTGTGTGTGTGTGTGTGTGTGTGTGTGTGTGTGTGTGTGTGTGTGTGTGTGTGTGTGTGAAACGGGTACCACCAGCCTTATATGTGTACATCTCAGAGAAGAAGGGCATCATATCATGTCAAAAATCACACCGAACAAGTACTACACAACATTAAAAAAAATGTTTATAATTACGTATTGTTATGATCACTCATTATGTTCTTAAACATAAGCCTTGCTGCTAAAGGCGTTTTTGTGCGTTTTTGATAGTCTTGTAGCTCCAGGAGCCTTGGCTGTAGTTCTGTACCTCATCATCTGTGGCATGATTTAAGTGAAGGCTGAAACACCTGCTTGGCTCCCAGTCACAGAGACTGAGTTTTGCTCTCAGCTTCATCAAACATGCACCTTCATTTGCATAATTACAGAGAGCAACTAAACGACTTCTGGGTTTTACCTCATTAAGACTGAACCTCAGTTTCTACCCAAACAGCTATTATCACATGGAAATGGGCTTTTAACAATGCGTAGATAGAATTATGCCTTATACATCAAATGCATGTATTTTTAAAAATTATTAGCAATTGCTATTTGTTACAGAGTAATATAGTGTTTTTAATTTGCTTAGGTAGTGAATTTAAAAAAAACATGTGAAAGATTGACAGTTTTGTTGAACTAATTTCATGACTTCTGGCTCTGGTTTTGATCAAAAAGCACAATTTAATTTGCTTATATTAGGAGTAATGTTCCCCTATAAATGAACATACAGTAATGTTGAGTTGCTAAAAGTGTGGCATTGTGTGAAATTAATAAATACCTTTGGGTGAAGGGACCCTTAATATATTCCACTTTTTCTCGTTTAATTTAAGCCACTGTATTAAAGTGGATAATGAACTCTTAGCAGACACTAAATTGATAGAGTGGGAAGTGTGCAGTAATATTGATCAGAGGCATTCTCCCATCGGCTTTCCCCTGTTAAGCAGCATATGCTTATTGAATATAAACAATTCAATGCACCATATGTTATTAAAATGGTGATATAACCTTATGCTTGTTTTTTGCTCTGAATTTGGCATAGTGTTTATTCCCCATAATATCACATTATAGAAGACCAACAGACAAAAGTAATCACGTGTTCCTTTTTAAAACTATTATTTGCAGTATTGCAGGTGCATTGCGATGGCTTATTTAGTATGGAAATGTTTTTTCGTGAATGTTTTGGTACCCTGTTTTCATTACTTATTTTAGTCATTTAATCTTAATAATCTTAAGAATGATTTGTAATAATATAATATATAGTATAATTTCTATGATTCATATTAGGAATTTCTCATTATGATTAAGGCACCTTCACATTAAATATACAATATATCAGTATATACTTCTGTTTAAAGAGGAGCATGGGACCATGGCTTTAAATCACTATGCATAATGTAGAGTAATTATGTATTATCTTAACATTCTTGCTAACCTTAACACACTGTTTTGTCAAATTAAGTGTGGATCACAATGATGTCATGCTCCCAGGTCATTGTGCCATTCACAACACCGACCCCCAAAAGTTTTTTGAGTGCAGAATCCCCAGTGCTTGTCTAATTTCTTAATTTCTTTTTTTTTTCTCTCCAAGACTTGGATTACTTTTCATCATAACCTGCATATTCTGACCTGCTTTTGCTACTGTAAAGTACTAATTACCTTCCACCCCCATTGTATTTCATGTGATTGCTTCATTTCCAGATTTAACTCCTAAGTCCTGAGTACGTTCAGTCCCAAGTGGGTAATGAACTGAAGTATTAATCTATTATCAAGACAGTTATTTGAAACTGCAAATATCAGTTTCACCCTCTCTATGCTACCCTTTGATACCCTTCGTTGTACATGAAGTTTATGATGAGTAGAAAGACACTTTTTACATCCCGATGCATTAGCTTTTCCAGTCTCGTCAGCTGAGAGCAGGCGTTCCCAGTAGGAGGGATGAGAGGTGTGTATGGCAGGTGCTCTGGTCTCCTGGCGAAGCACTCGGTAACAGTGGAGACACACAGGTGTGACGTCTTGCCGTGGCAGTCTGAGCCAGGTGTTTATTAAGATATCAGAATGCGTCAGGGTGAGAGGGATGCGCTTGTCAGCTGGGGTTTAGATCTGTCACTCTCTCTAAAAAACATTACAAAGACTGCAAGAAGACATGACAGCGCAGGACACACCTGTGGAAACACACAAACCTGCTATTCCTCGCTCTTATTGGAATGCGATTTGTCAGTCGGAGTTTAAACTTCTTCCTCGGATCGAATTTAGTGAATGTTTTTTGCAAATGCTTTACTGTTAGGTTGTACCCTTATGTATTGCTCTAACAGTATTACGCATCAAAATGAAAAGCATTAAAATTAAATGAGGTATATTCAGATATCTCAGAAGCATGTGTTAAGTCATAGCTGATATATCATCATGTGAAGGATGGCTCCTGTGAGCAACTCAATCTTCACACAGCTAGAAATTCTGCCACAGAATGCAAGATCTGATCAGACCTGATCTAACTTGCTTATTAATCATAGATGCAGAAGGTCCACACCTATGGCATAGCGAAAGCCATTAACTGTAGAACTGGATGAGGACGTGTTGGCATTTAGGAAGCACTTCAGAAAAAGAGGACTCAAACTTCATTAGTACACACACTTGAATACCTTAATGGGAAGTTACAGGGAGACCAGAAAAAGAGAGAGATGGGACTCAGAGCGAGAGAGCACACAATATGGACATGCTGCCATTATACAGTATAATCTCCATCTTTACTACAAGGTGCATTCTTCAGTCCAGCAGATGTCATCTTGATTTTTCTCAAAGCCCGAATAATTGCTTTGATCCTTTGATAGCATATTTCTTCTTTAATGCATGCACTTCTAAAACAGAGCTATGTAAGGAATTCATTCAGCTGTAAATACCCTCACATAGTGGCCCATTACCTGAGTCCATTAGAACCAGATCCGCACTTAACTTTCCACATAGTTCGTTTACTGTCCCGAGATGCTTGCCCACTGTTATCACCCTATCTAGACTCAAGCAAAACTAGGTGAGAGAGAGAGAGAGAGAGAGAGAGAGAGAGAGAGAGAGAGAGAGAGAGAGAGACGATGGGAGCCGGAGTGTCTCCTACAGCACATAAAAGGCTGCTGGATTTACGGCAAAGTTTTTTTTTTTATCCTGGACCTCATGTTAGACTTGTCTGATAAACAGGCACTTTAGCTGCAGGCTAAATGGGTCTCTTTGAGGTCCTGATTTTAATGCTGTGATGGGAGCCATTTTGACTGGCTTTTTCCCTCTGTGATTAGTCGAGCGTGAGTGTGGAATCTGGACTCAGATCTCCCTTTTATGAGGTGGAGCACCTCTAAATGAACAGATACATAAGTGATGGTGGTTTTATTTGGAGTTAATAGATGAGGAAAAATTGAACTTTTCGCAGATTATTTTGTGCTCTGAGCATGGTCCCCTGGTTCCCTCTGAATTAGGGCAAAGCTTAGCCCAAGAACACTGCTTATTTTCGCTCCTTTTTAGAAAGGAAACGCACCAGGCTATTGGCCCAGTGCACACATTCCTAAGAGATGTGATTAAAGGAAAATTCTGCCATGTTCTACCCTCACATTTTCAATAATAAATTAGGCACAGATTTCAGATGGCTGGACTTGCCTGTCCATTGGCTTGTCACACTGAGACTTCTGGGAAAATTGATCCTTAGACGCAAACTGTCGATTTCTCGAAAAGCCTTTGTATGAAATTATGGAATGTAACTTTCACAACCTTGTTTTGTTCCTTGGCAGGTTTCCTGATGAGATGAGGCCCGGCGGCTTACCCACAGAGCTCTAGATTCAACATTTATCCGTTTGCAGTTTTTAAGGTCGGATGTATTCTTTGATTTACGATATACTTGCGCTGCTAATTTAAACCTATTTTTACCATTTATAATCTTAAGCTGTCTGCCCTTAGTATAATATAGCATGTTATAGTGTAGTATATAGTATAGAATAGTAGAACAGTAATATTCATCTGACAATTCTCCTTTTCCCTACTCAATTTTGTGATACGTTCTGATAGGATCTTTGTCAACATCATTGTTTGTAGTAGTTTAACTAAACCCCCTCTGACTCTGGGGTTCAGTCCTACCATCTAAACATAACTGAGTCGTGAGTAATGGCAGGCAAAGAGAATGGAAGTAGCTGAAACCATTGTGTTTGCATGTGGCTGAACAGAGCCAAGGTCATATCAGAAGCAGTAAACTGCTCAGGTCACAGCCCATAAATTTGCTCTCTTTCTGCTGCACAGTCTAAGAAGACGACTGAGCTAATTTTTTAATTTACGACTTGCTCAGATTTCTGTGTTTACGTGGTTCTTGGTGCATTATGGGAAACTGGCCTGCATGTATATTAACCAGTGAATTAGGATCTAATGATAGTGCTAAAGTGAGTTAATAGAGCAAAATTATGCATCGTTTATAAAATCAGAATAATTTAAAAAGTGCTATCTATTTTATGTTCCCTTGCTGCTTTTTCAGTAACAGTTTTTATTATTTAATGACACAACTCAATCATTTTATGAACTCACAGCCCGTGTTGCATCTAGCTCATAGGTGTTAAAATGATAGTCCATGACAGAATGAAATAGTTCACTGGTTTTGTGGCGTTCTATACATTTAATAACTTTTAGATCCAAATTTCTTGTCCTGGATTTTATTATGAATTGTGCCTCTTTGTGATTATTTAAATATTATATAACTTACTTATTCAGATACTTTTATTACTAATTGGTGATTTAGCATTATTGCTAATTTAGAAGTTCTCAGACTGCACAAACCCAAACAGGCAAAAGACATTATTCATGCTTAAATTGTTTAATTCTTAACCACACAACCCCACCAGGAACCCCTTCAGAGCCAAAGGAACACTAAGTGTGTTATTGTAAAAGAGATACTATGACTTTGTGTTTTGTCTTTGTGACTCAGTGGTAGTCTGCATTGTTGAATCTTGGCTTGAAGATGACCATTTCTTTTTCATGATGGCTATTACAGCAAATATCTGTTACTGAACTTTACTGAAAGTACAGTTTATTTTTAAGTACACAAGTAGATAACTGAAGCCTCTCAATAGCTGGTTGTATAAATAAAGCTACTATAAAGTTTTTGTTTTGCAGGTGGTAACTTTGAACTAGTAAGGTTTGGCCATTTTTTTAAAGTCTTGCTGGAGACGCTTCCTAAAGAACTATTGATGCACAACTATTGAAGCATTACTTTAATGAAGCACCACTGAACCACTACTGTTGAAGCACTACTTTACTGAAGCACTATTTTAATGAAGCACTATTGAAACACTACTAATGAAGCACTAATTTATGAAGCACTATTGAAGCACTACTTTCTGAAGCACCATTGAAGCACTATTATTGAAGCACTACTTTATGAAGCTCCACTGAAGCACAGCCATTGAGGCACTACTTTACTGAAGCACTATTGAAGCACCATTGAAGCATTACTTTACTGAAACACTATTGAAGCACTACTTTACTGACGAACACTGTCGGATTTGCCATAAAACGATGGCCGTCAAAGGTGCTAATATAACAGTGTACCTTGTGACCCCAGTGCGACCTTGTGAGTCCAGTGTTGCCTTACACAATCATCATGGGGTGCTTCTTGCCTGGAACCTACCTGGTCAGTAAGTAGATGTTTTGGCCACAGTATATTTATTTTGATCTACAGTTTATTTTTCAATTATTATAAGCATAAAAATTTCATTTATTATATTTTCCCAAGTTCACTGTTCAATAGTTTAATGCTCTTCATCATAATAAATTCTACAATTACTACATTAATTGTGTATTATTTTAGTATTTATAGGCATACAGGCATTCTATAATAGTGGAATTTTAAAAAAGACAAATTGTTAGTCGCAATTGTTTGCATGACAGTTGTCAGCTAAAATTGCATGACTGTGACATGCCTAAATGAATATGAAATACAATTATTATTTATTTTATTATACTGTTGTTGAATGTGCGAGTCGATCATGGTGGCATTCCTCTAAAGAGGGTCATTTGTGTGCTAAAGTAGAAACTTGCGACTTTTCCAGCTCTTTACTTTCGCACTGTAATTGGCTGAGGACTCTCCATCAGAGGCAGCCGCGTTAATGTGAGATTTAGAGAGGCTGATGTGGCCTAATCGCTGCTGCAGGTTGTCTGGTCTGATTTACCACCCGCACCGTGCCGCAATAAATGCACAATAAAAGGCATAAAGGTCTGTGCCAGACGCCAAAAGAAGGCATTACACACCGCAGGCTCATAAAGGTTAAAAGGTGAGCTCAAGAAGAGTCAAGTCAGACGCACATTTGCATGGCTGGCTATAATTTACGAGGGAAATGCTGTGTGATGCAGCCGAGACCTGTTTTATGGTGCAAATCAGACAAAATATTTCCTGTGAATATCATTAGACAGAGATATAAACATTTGTTAAATGCTACCCAGTGTTCAGAAAACAATAATTGTTACATTTATCATGTTCTGTATCAGCTTGGGTTATTTGATGTGTTTTGGGCATTGTGTCACCTTCAAGCAAAATGTGTCAAACAGGCACCGCTCCGCATTGTGGGATATAAGCTGTTAAATCCTCTTTCCTCGGTGCCTTTATTGGTTCATTCAGAGCAGGTTTGTTGACATTCTGCGGCCTGTTAAAAGGCGTGTATATGTGTGTGTGTGTTTGTGTTTGTGAGTGTGTTTTTGTGTGTGTGTGGAGTGCTCTTAACACAGCCCCATGCCCCCGTGAGATCCGGGTCCCTCAGGAGCTGTGATTGTTCTGATTTAAGTAGAGACTGTCAACTCTAATTTGTCCCTCTTCTCTACGCCTCTCCAGCGGGGACAGCCTCTTTAAAATATTATGAAAAGATCAGCTGTAAGGCCCTGTTTGTTTAGTGGGAGGGCTTGAGGCACAAAGGCCAGGAGGGATAATGGGTAACTATTACAAGGCCAGAAGGGAGGTGAGTATCAAAGCCAGCGATGGGGTTATACAAGCTCCATACTCTCCTCTTGCAAAGTCTCATGAGCTCCTACGTATAAATATCAACCTTAACATGGGCATGTGTATTGCAAGAGTGAAATGCTGTCTCTGGTCTGAAGAAAAGACGAGAGAAAAGCCAACACACGGCGACGTTTTTTTTTTAACAATGCACATTTTTCACTTTTACACTTTAACTGTCGCCCTCCGTAACGTGCCTTTGCGGACATGCCTGCTGAGCCTTTTTTATTCTCTCAAAGAGTCACGAGAACAAATGACCGGGCCGCTGTGACCTCTAACTAACTCTGGCTTGCGCTCTCTCTGTCAAGCACCTACGGAGAAATACATGTACAATTGTTATTTTAATCTCTTTTCTTATTCTTCCTCTCCAAAGCATTTCAACTTGAATATGAATTAGTGAGCCAGAATTCAGTGTGAAAGGGCAGAGGCTCCACCAGCACTCTGCTCCACGTTTGCGACATAATACCGCCGGCTTGTGCGTTGCATTTCAATGAATCCCCTTGCGACTCTGTCTAACAATTTATTCATTTGTGCGGCAGATTAATAAGGGCGGCATGATTGCAAATAATAGTTTGTGACATGTTGTGTAGGTGGCATTAAAGGGCCCGGTGTCGCCGCCAAGGAGAATTGCCCAGTTTGATTTATCCGCCTTTGATTTGTAAAGGAAAATCAATGAAACAATTCGTTCCATTTTTCCTCCCCTCTCTCCGCCGTATTCCCATCCACTTCAGTGATAAGGAGCTGGGCTCGGGGCTCTGACTCTTTCTTTTCAATTATCCAGTACTTGTTTACATTAGATTCCCCGGAAGAGAAGGACGCCGACCAGAAACGCTCCCACGGCCTGTCCCTTTACTGAACAGGCTAAATAGAATTTTACATCTGTGTTGGCTACGAACCATGTAGGAAATTGTTCAATATCTTGGTTTGGGGCCAATTTTCTCTACCCATTGTCTTGTGGAGTATGATAGCAGAGAGGTATGGTAATTTAATATGCATAATTCATATGTCCTCTTCATTGCTGATTCTGCTGTCCTGTCTGTTTATGTGGGTAAAATAGATGCTGCTGTGTCCATTAGGCCCACATAACACAGGGCGGACAGTTTCGCACATTTTATGCAAAGAGACAGGAAGCCCCACTCTCTGCAGCTTGCCTGGGCCGCTTTCAGTAAACCATATGCTTAGACCCCTCTCTGAGGATGATTTATGTGAGAAGAGCACAAAACAAAAAATCTCTTTTGGTAAACAAAAGGTTTTAATACGTATATTCAGGTTTGTTTAAGTCCTTAGTTCTGGTATTCTGGAGTCATTTGCCAAGTGTGGCAGTTTACAATCCCAAACACATGTAGATTGCTTTTTTGCATAATTCTGTAATAGACCCAGTACATTTTTGTCCTCAAAATTCTTTAAAATTCTTCATTTCTTTGTTTTAGTGTAGCTCGACTCTTCTCGGGACACTCTTGTACCTCTGCGAGAGTGGCACAGTTTCATGATGAAAACAGATACTGTACAAGGTTTTTTTTGTTGATGCGAATTTAAGGACAGATGCAGTCAGTGTGTTGCTGCACACCCCCAGCTCAGATGAATTAGGTCAGGACAGCATTCTTCACTCATGAGCAGCGCAGGAACTTCCTGATCATGCGTTCCCTCTGACCTCAGCTGCTGCGTCCGGCTGAATTATCTTTATGATCAGGTGTCTGGGATAACCATATCTCCAGACATGCGCTCTAACCTTTTTAGCTCCAGAGGGATGCGTGTCTTAATGTATTACAGTATCCATCATGTCACTGACTTGGATGTCCTCCATTATTTGAGACCCTTAAGATGATCCATGTGCTTTATGCCGTGTTATATAAAATGCCAGCGAGCTCATCAGCTCTCTGGCCTGATCTGAGATCAGTAATGGTGCTGAAATGTGCCCGAATCCCTGTACTTCTGTGATGTCAGCAGAAACAAAAACGTGCAGTGTTTAGTGAGAGAGTTGCCTTGGCTCCAGCACGCTAGTCTCCTTATAAGGGCTGGAGACATATCAGGCAGATTAGAGCTGTACAGTGTCTTTTATAACAGAATGTTTCTTCTTCTTTTTTTTTTTTACCCTGGAAAAAAAATCGCAATGAGCTTTTACTGTGATGTAGTAACTCAGTGAGTTTTTTCACTTGACACACCAGAGCCCAATAATGGCGGTGCACCCAGACACCGGGCCGGTTGTTCTTTTTCCATTTTACTGTCAAAATTTGTAGCCAACAATTCCAAAGCCCAAATGTTCTAAAAAATGATCACCCTGTTCTACAGTGTTCGCCCAGTGGTGTCTGCAGGGAGGCAGCGTTCAGCTCCTCATGGCCGAGACATCATAACTAACAGTAGCAGCAGTAATGGTGACCTCCGCCAGGCCTGGGCTCCCAACTGGGAACAGAAGGCCCAGACTCATCCAGCCCACAGCCTGCCTCACTGGGTCACTCAGGGGCTAAGCAGGCCTATTAGAGCACACTCATCCATGCCAAGAACACACACACACACACACACACACACACACACACACACACACAGAAGCATGGGAAAGACCTGGTAACAGGAGGCTGACCCACTGCATGGCTTCCATACCATCCCAGTCATGTTAAACTCTGTTCTTGTTTGACTGCACGCATTTCATTTGACTAAACAAATAGAAACATACAAAAACTGTCTTCACAATTTAATTCTGCATGGAAAGAAATACTGCATACCTTTGAAACCAAAGTGAATATATATACACAAACACTTATATATAAATATAACACAAACACTTTTTGACATGTAAGGTGTCAATATTTGCATCTAAAGAAACAACCATGAACACCCACGATCATCCACGAAACAGAACCGGGGCACTGATGTGCGTGAGAGGTCTCAACAGCAGCCTGGCGGTATGTCCTCCTGTTTAGAAGACTTTGCTCTGGCTTCCTGCATTTAAATTTTGCAGCTCGTGCTGTTTAAAATTCTTACCTCACACGCCACACGGCCTTCGCCCGTGTAGCGTGAGTGTGGAACGGCCTGTTTCATGTCAGGCCTCTCCGTTAGAGTGCGAGCACGCTTAATAACAGCCTGGAGAGCTGTCTTTGATTTTGAGACGTGTGTATGCGTGCGCGAGCTTGGGTGCGAGCGCGCGTTAGTCCGGGGGTGGGGGGGGGGGGGGCAAGCTTCACCTCAGTGTACTGAAGCAGGGAAATAATGGTAGCCTTCTCTGGTTGTGTGCGTGCGTGCGTGCGTGCGGTTGAGAGAGATGGGGTTCCGCATTAAGAGAAGCCTCTCTCTGGATAACTGACATGACGGGGCTACTCAGACGTAAATACCGGCAGCCGGAAACTATGATGAGTTCTGCGAAGCGTCGGCTTGCTGCCATCATTCCGGGTCTAACCTGGCACTGCACGTCACGCCTGCTTCCCTTTCTCACGTGCCCTACGGGGCTCCTTGGCGCCCTCCTCACCTACGCCCCCCGAGCCCTGGGCAGCCCAACAGCCACCTCCATCACCCCACCCAGCCTCCACCGGTCCCAGCATGGGAGGGCCAAAATATTCTGCCACAAATGGCCACATCTATACAGCTACCGCATCGATCCCTGTGACAATGTAAACGTATCGCCTTTTGAACGCAGGGTAAAATTAAGACGCGGGTAAAATTAAGAGGTAGGCAGAGAGAAGTGCGTGTCAGCGCCCGTAACGATTTTGTGCTGAGAGGGGGCGGGCGCTTAATAAACCGCAGTTAAAAACGCGGCGTAAACGCCTCCCGTCAGGTCGGCCTAATTGAGAAGGATGAGCCCGAGTCGAAGTGTGTAATTAACACAGCGCACCATAGTGACAACGCAAGGTCACACTGTGTATGACAAGAAATGTTATTTAACAAACTCGCGGGAGGGAAAATCAATGCTGTGCTCCCGTTTTTCTGATTTTGAGTAGAGGTGTTTGGTCTACAGACTGCAAAATGAAAGCAAACGTTGGAGGACTGTCACATGGTCAGTGTGCTGCTGTGTATTATGATGTCGTTTTATTGATCTGATATGGGTAATATGATTATCCTGGGCACGTGCCTGTCTCCTGTTTTGCTCCAAAGTGTGTGTGTGTGTGTGTGTGTGTGTGTGTGTCTGATGCATAGCACAGTAACACTTTGCATATCAGTGGTAGTTCTACCTCATAATCAGAATAAGTCTGTTGGGAAAGCAGCCTTCTGATACAGAACCATTAAAGGCATGAAACGCGGAATTTAAAAATGACATGCAAAGGGCATTTGCATAATGCAAAAATGAATACGTGTGTTAATCTGAACAGTAAAACGCAGGAGTACCGCTGCTCACATTCTGTAATTGGCATCTTGTGGTTTGCCATCCTGAGGAGAGTGAATTTTATGTGCGCTGATAATAAATAGCATATTTAAGCTCGCAGGAAATCGCTGTGAAGCATCCATCCTACACCATTTCATTTATTCCACTGCCTTTAATTAAAGCCACAGAAACCGCCTGCAATTTGTTTCTGAACACTGTCTAATGTCTGAGGCTGCTTATTAGATATTAAATTGATGCATAATTCAGGCAATTAAGAAAGTAATCACACAAAGTAATGTAATGGAAGTTAATTATTACAGCATAAGCAAACAGTTCATTAATGCTAGTTAATGCTGTGACTACGCCTTTAATATGCGCACCATGCGGGTGCTCTGTGCCACGGGGCCCTGCCGATCAGCCTGGTGAGCAGTGCCGCTGGCTGATCCCAGATCAGATTTGCGGTGGCTACTTCCTGCGACTCTCTGGGAGAGACTGTGGGGCAGAGGGTGAGGGGGGCGTATCACCCCAGCCTGCCTGCCCGCCCGGGTGGCTGGGTGGAGAGAGGGGCAGGTGGATGGGTGATGGGGTAGGAAGAGGTGTGGGAGGGGTGTGGTGAAAAGGTGTCCAGGGTTTAGTCGGGGCAGTCGGGGCCTTCACTAGAATTGTGCTTCTAATTAAATCGAGCTGATGTGTTGTGGCCAGGACCATCGCTCTAGCCTTCGCATGTCTGTGTCTATGAAGTCATCCTGTATTATGTTTTTTCATTCCCTCTCTCTCTTCCTCTGTCTCTCACCCTCCCTCCATCTGCCTCTGTCTCTCCTTTAAACACATGAATTTGCACATACACACACAGACACGCGCGCACACACATACACACACACACACTTTCCATGTCTCCCAGTTCATTGGGATGTAACCTTATAAATAGCTAAAATGATCTACTGGCTACTCTACACACATGACGCTCTTCAGTACTAGTGAAGGAGAAAAGCTCCTCCTGCTTTAAAGCCAGTCGTCTCTGCCTTTGATGGCACAGTTAGATGGATCTGATGTTTTAAAGCAGAGATTTAGTGTTAAAAACAGGCTTCTCTACTTAGGAACAAAATCCCCCCCTCTGCCCCATTCTCTCACTCTGTTTCTTGTGCTATCCACCCCCTCTCCCCTCCCCCTTCATCTTATAAAACTGGCCCATAAAACCAACCCCTCCAGTCTGGTCTTGTTTCTCTGAGTAAACATGCATGTCACAGTTGACCTTTGCAGGGGTCAGGAGCTTTTTATATTGGCTGACATGTTTCAGAGTTAATAGAAGCATTTAGCCGGGCTCCCTCGGGCCTGACGATTTATTAAGCCGCAATGAGTTGCATCTGTCTGAGCAGAATCAAGGGGACCTATCAGGCAGGGTCAGACACACACCAGCATGCTTCATTGACACACACTCATCACACTCCACACAGAGTACTTAACACACACACACAAACAGGCTCGTGAAAGGAGCTTTTGGACGGACGTTGGTGTGTTGTCTTCGATCGTGAACAGACGCGATGTCTTTTGGCTGCGCTCCGTCTGTGTGCGCGGACGCTTGGGTGGGAGGAGGCTTGGCTTTTCTCAGCTGTTGTCTTTGGCGTATCGACCGTGATCGTTCAGCCGTGGTGTGTTGCTTCCTGCAACGCTGGTCGCTACGTGGGTCGGCCTCTAAGCTGTCGTCTGTAATCACGGATAATTGTCAATTATCACGCAGAGCCATCAGATCAATTACTGCTCGATCAATACGTGTGCTCACAAGCACCAGAGTGGAGAGGACTGTTGCCCACCAAGCCGGAGACTACAGACGTGCAAGAGATGACCATCTTTTTTTTTGCTGAAATGGATTTTAGAGATATTTTGAAAACATCATTTAAAAATGGACCTTGTTTTGGCAATTCATGCATGAGAATGCAAACCACATGCGTGCACACACACACACACACACACACACACACACACACACAAACACTACACAAGGGTGTGTGTGTCCCCACACATACATATCTGCTAAAGTGAGCTCATGAGTCAGACTGCAAGCAGCACCCAAGCTAAACCCAGCAGATGGGTCTTTGCTGCTACCTCCTTAGTATTAGCTAATGGTGACAAAACTACTGTTACGAGCTAAACGGACGGTTGTATATTACTGCCAGTCCTTTATGAGCTAGCTGGAAAGACTCAGCATGGCGAGATATCGCGAGCATGTGCACGCGTGTTTCTCAGTGTGTGCGCACGCATGTTATGTCTGCAGTGATGAAAGTTAACGTGTCACTGTCCAAACACTCTTATTTTCCTTGTCAGGCTCTGAGAATTCGGCGCCGCGCCTGGTAAATCAGACAGCGCGCTCCCCTGGCCGTCTGCGTGTGTGTGTGTGTGTGTGTGTGTGTGTGTGTGTGTGGATGGAAATAAATGCCCTGCTGTAATGGTTGCTCACTAGCCAGCTCTCTGATGTATTATCTCCCTCCTACGTATTTATTTACACTCAACTTCTCAGCAAATTGTGTTGTCATCTTAATGGGGAAAGATTAATCTGATGTCACGCAGGTTTAGGTGAGTGAAAGAGATGGACTTTTCTCCTCTGCTTTTGTTTACACACCAATAAAACCTTTTAACTCTATGAGCACCAGGGTTCTGTGTGTCCATGTTTAAACCTCAGGTACAAGGGGCAAACCTTGCTGCGTTGGGACAGCGAGGTTGATGTATAGAGGTTTACATCTTGCCATGTATGTGTGTCTGTCAGCATGTGGTGAAGATTCCCTACACTTTACAAAAAAGGCAGTTAACTAGTCAACTAGTTGAACATGATGTTTATCATTTGTTTATCATCTGAAAACTGTAGTGCTATTAATTTAAAGGTATAAATTTCAGTGTTAAACCTTTAAATAACCTTTACAAATGATGCCCATTTTATCCCCACCAGTCTATAAAATGTGTGTAACAGTAATTACCTTCTGTGATGATAATGAAAACTGTCATTTAGCTTGTGTCCACTGTGGTCATATTTCATATTTGCCCTGCAGGCACTCTCTGTCTGTCTCTCTCTCTCTCACACACACACACACACACACACACACACACACACACACACACACATACACACACACACACATACACACACACACACACGTACGCACACACACACACACACACACACACACACACACACACACACACACACACACACTCTCACACACGCACGCACGCACAGAGGCAATCCGGGGAAGAACAGAGTGTGCACTTTGTACACAGCTATTTATATCAATAAGTCCCGTGCTGAGAGGCACAAAATGAGCGTTTAAGCTGGAGGCACTGCCGGGCAGTCTGGCGGGTGGGGGCACCAGCACAGGCACCAAGCAGGTGGCCCGGGCACGCGTGTGTGGGTGGGTGGGTGTGTGGGTGGGGCGTTTGGTCACAGGGCAGGGAGAATAAGAGCTAGATGGAGGGTGTATAAACATGGACGGGCGGAGCAGGCGCAGACAGAGGGAGGCGTGTGTTTGGATGGAGTAATGCGGGTGGGGGTGCCCGTGGTTTTACAGCCGCTGGCAGCACTGGCTGGGTAGTGGGCATGCTGGAGGAAGTAGGGTGGGTGTGTGGGCCGGCGGTACCGACAGCTGGAGGAGGTGTTAAGATAAAGAAGAACATTCAGCACTGTAAGTATGAACCCTGAGAGCAGAAAGAGAGAAAGAGACAGAGAGAGAGAGAGGGAGGGAGGTGACAAAAAGGCATTAGAGATCTAGCAGGGAGGAGCAGGGAGGAGCGAGCGGAACGAGTGAGAGCATCATAGTGGGAGGTTCCGGCCCTGCTGGAGCCTCCTCAGGTCAGCGAGCCTCCCCAGAGGGAGGGCCGAGCGAAACACCATCAATTCCCACAAACAAAGAGCTCCTGGAGCCACCAGCGTACTGGCATATGTCATAGGGCTTCTGCTCGCTTTAACACGTCACACACACACTTAATTAGTCAAGTTAACTCCCCTGCTGTCTGCTCTCACCACAGCGCTAGGTGTGCATGTGTGCGTCTGCACTGAAAAGTTACATCTATTTAGTTTGGCCTTTAAAAAAGGTAACCTGAAGCACAAAGATTTAGATTTGTATATCAGGGTGTCTAAAAGTGTGACAAACATGCTATTGTAATTAACTTAAAAATAAGTTTTTATTTAATTTTCTCAGTAATTGCTCATTAAACACATGCTTCTACTTAAATATAAGCCTCATGCTTTGCTAAACTGATTGCCATGTAGAATAAAAGCCACAGCCCATCTGCATCACAACATGGACGTTGCATGAACTTTCACTGGATTGTGTGAATGCGCGTGTGTGTGGGAGGGAGTGTGGGTGTGAGAGTGTCGGTGGGGGATTGTGTGTGTGTGTGTGTGTGTGGGGGGGTTGTCTTTATTGGGCTGGCAGTAGAGTCATTACTGTGCTGTGTGCAGACTGTGTGCTTCCATGCGTTACACAGCGGCGCACACACATGTACACACATGCGCGCAGACACAAACACTCACACATGCGCAAACACGCAGGCGTCTGTGTTCCTCGCAGGACTCCCTGTGACCCCTGCTTCACCACTGCCAATGCAATTTAGCTGCCTGATGACATGCCGCTTTTATAAGCCTTTGAATTCAGATGTGTGTGCACGCTGGTGTTCGTGTGTGTATGTCTGTGTGTGTGTGTGTGGGGTGTTTGTGTGAAATGTACTGAACTGGTCACGGGCATCACGAACCCTGTCTCTCTGTCTCGGAGGGCAGTGAGCCCAGGCAGGGGCCGTACAGGGGTGCCCTCTCACCTCTCCTGAAACACTGCACAAATTGGATGTGTGTATGTGTATGGACGAGCTGCTTTGTAGTTCTCACCAGGTAATTGCACAGCAGGTGAAAAAGAACAAAAGTCCAATGTGGCGCACTATCAGTGCGGACGACTTTAGCACGAGGTAACCCATAGGCAGGTGGATATAGTATTCATGCAGATATCTGGCACTTATTAAAATGGCTCCGTGTTAGTCTCCAACCAGAGGCTCCAGGTCGCGCTCACAACAGCTCTCCCTTTTTTCTGTCTTTATTGGCATTCAACTGGGATCAGTTCAGCCATGCTTCAAAGAGAGGTGCCAGGATTGCCCTCGGGTTCAGGTCGGACTCGCACTGGTGTCATGTGACTCGGTACCACAAGAGCGCGATGGGCAGTTTTTGTCACTGGGAAGGAATATACCAGCCAATCAGATTCTGCCCCAAGCTTCACCGTCCCGGAATGACTGCTGCATTTTCTACAATACGGCCCCCAGAGCAGGCGTCACTGTTTTTGAGAAGGTCATTTCTGATCAACAGCTTATCTACGAGTAGGACCAAAATAAATGCATTGTAACAAAAGGACATTTTTCCATTTTTCCTTAAATAAATGTAAAGAACAGAGGTATAGTAGGGTGCACTTTGTGCAATCAAAATGGTCCCAAATGGCCACGCTTTTTGTTCATGCATTTGTTCTCCTGTGGGTTAAATGCTGATATATTTTTCTTTTCAAACTAAGAATACAAAGTGAGTTATTATTTACTGCTAAGTGATATGCACCCGATAACCCTTTGATGTCACATGAAAGCCGCCATACTTTCATATTCATTTAATTGGTCATTATGAACATTGAAGCAATAAGCTGTTTCCATGTCGTATTGCTCCTGTCTCCTATAAAACTGTGCTCAGGTTTTATGAACATTCACCCTGAAGGGTTTGGTGCCTCCTGTTCCACTCCGTAAACAGTGCCGAGGACATGAAAGACCAGACCAGAGATGTAAACCGCCTTTCTGTTGATCAAGCCATGAGCGCAGATTAGGTCCACTGTATATGCTTGTTTAGGGTCTGGTCAAAGATTTACAACACCCCCTTGGGGTAAAGTAGTGTCTATAAGCTCTGCCTCTCATTGTCTAATTTAGGTCTTTGAAGTTCACTAATGTAGCTTTTAATAGTTCTCTTTAATGGGTAAGTGTAGCAGCCAACCTAGGTCAAACTCCTTCGCAACACACATTTAGAGACTCTCGTGAATACGGAAGTTGTTTTTTTTCTGATCAAAGTGTAAGTGTGATCTTTTGGTTTGGGCAGAGGTGAGTCAGGTGTAGGCTTCATTGTAGGCCTGCTGTGTGTATTTTGAGGCAAAAATGACCATGAGCAGAAAGGGAACACTGGTTAAAATATCAAATCAGTCGGAAGTCATTCCAATTGAGTCCTGAAGTTGGTTCATTGGATTTAATCTGACAATACTGATACTAATGACTCATTAAATAAATACGAAATAACCAGTGGAAACATCAGGTATCAGGAAACTGGCTCAGAGGTTTGGGACATATTATTATTTGAGTGACTGACTAGTGGAATCAAAGCTAAAAAAGTAAAAAAAAAAAAAAAAAAAAGATTAGGAATTAGAAAACAAATTAGGAAACTGCATTAAAGCAATAATGAGTTAGTCAGATGAAGAAAAAAACCTGTGTATGTATTTGTGTCAAACAAGGGTGACACAGAGGCACAAAGACTTCAGTCTTCGGAAAGCGAATGTGGGGTGTATAGAATTTTTTCCCATTCAGAGCTATTCTGTGTACATATGCTATCTCTCTGCCTAACACACACACACACACAAACACACACACACACACTCTCTCTCTCTCTCACTCTTTTTTCTTTTATTCTTTCTTTCTTTCTCTCGCTCCCTCTTTTCCTCTTCCCATATCTATCTGTCTATCTACCTGTCTTTCTCTTTCCCTTTGCAGTGTGTAGAATAGCGATCGCATGTGGCCTGTGTGGGTGTTAAGGAGTGCTGCGTTGGACAGACAGAGAGATGCCTCGCCAAAAGGGATTTGTCCCCGTGAGCCTGAGGCAGAGCAGAGGCTGCTCTGCCATTTGCATTCCTGAATTGCTTAGCTGGTCAAGCATGCGTCGTGTGGCGTGCCAGGCTGCCTTTGAAGAGTGTCATAGCAGCGTACACCCTCCATACAGGAGCTCCCCAAACCCACCCCCAACCCTCCCTCCCCGGCCTTTACCCAACAAATATGGATTATGTTAACGTGGACTGGGAATTGAGGTGGATATGCTAATGTGTCCCCCACTGGGCTGTGTGTGTGTGTGTGTGTGTGTGAGAGTGTACACAAGTGAGGGAGTGTGCAGAGACGCCGAGTGGCAGTGTATGGCAGCACAGTCACTGTTTGGCAGGTCTATCATTCCATCATTAAAGGCCACATTATTACTTACAACCAGGCTTGCACGACGACCGCAGCAGGACGGCGGGCCCTCTGAGACTAGCCTGCTGCGTCCTTCGCTGCTCTTTTGCCTCCTTTTCCTCGTTTTGCTCCGTCCTTTTGTCTGCGGCGTCCAAGGAAAAAGCCGAGCTTTTCAGGCCAGCCTCTGCCCTCCACTCAGCTGGAGGGGCGAGTCGGCCTACTTTGGTTTTAAGGCATTCTGACACGGTCAAGAAGCCAAAGCCATCTCACGCACGGGATCAGTTCCTCTCCTGAAATCGGTGTAGGCCCTTTTCCATTTGGTTTTCCAATCTGATTTGCGGTGAAGTCAGCTCTAGCTAAGCGCGGTGATTTTTGACTGTAACTTTACTCATCCGACTGCTGACGAGGTAAATCGCAGGCGGAAAACAGCGCAGCCTTAAGCAGTTGTCTCAAGACCAATCGTTGCGTCACCCTGCATAAGATTCCCTTCTGTATTATTATTGAACTACGGCGTTAAGCTTTGTGCTGGTGAAGCAGAAATATAATGGTAGCTTATGTGGCAGTGCACACTGGGGAAATCTCAGTGTTCCTCTGATATAAAGAGTCATAACAGTAGCATTAAGGAGAATATCTAAATGCCTTTAAATATGTTTCTGCTCCGCTGCCTCGGGCTAATATTGCAGACTCCGTCTCTACTAAGGGAGCAGACTAACACTGTACCTCTGAGGAACTCCTTGAGTACAAAATGTGAGATATTCTGTCTGAAATATTCTGTCCGAAATAACTCCATGCCCTTAAAGACATTTTAGGTGTCATTTCTGATTAATACCTTTTTTTGTAACAAATTGCCTTTGATATTTTAATATTTTGGGCTTCTGATCACCCAGATTTCAGTTTTGCTGCATCGAAGATAGATAGATAGATAGATAGATAGATAGATAGATAGATAGAAAGAAAGAAAGAAAGAAAGAAAGAAAGAAAGAAAGAAAGAAATGTCCACAGCCCACATACATGAGCAGATGCTGGGTGTGTCACCTGGTAATGCTCCATCAGACCCCTGTGGCCACTGCCAGTTCCTGCTTTTCAGGGCTCGCTTCCTTCCGTCTTGGGTCTAAGTGAAACACGTGCTCGCTGGGGTCCAGGTCAGGTGACTGGACTTGGCCAGTCAAGAGCATTCCAGTTTTAGATCCTCAAAAGCTCCATAGTTGCTTTAGCAGTATATTCTGGGCTCTTGCACTGGCGTTCATGCATGCCACCATGTTTCACCGGTGAGATGGTACTCTTCGGGTCATGAGCTGCTTCTCGTTTTTCTGCGCGCTTCCAGACTGCACTATTTACAGTGCGTTCCAGTTTTCTTTTGTGTGTGTGTTTTTAGTAATGCTCTGATCTGGATCTCTGCTCTTTAGTCCAGTCACAGCTGTGGTTTTCTGCTCCTGTTAAGATGTAGTGTTGGAGAAAACAAACGGCCACTGACATCCCATTCAACCCCGTGAAGAATTATCATCGCCAAAATGACAGAATTAATGGAGGCAGAGGAAGATTTGAACCTCAGTCCCCAGAGCAGGGGGCGGGAGCTAGACAGACTAGGGGGACGCTGGCTCTGGTAGACATGCTGAATTTGCTTGGGGCATTGTTAGCCTTCACAGCATCCAGTCCTGGATTTAGCATAGCCTGCAGCTCATGTGGGTCCCCTTTTTTACACACACACACACACACACACACACACACACACACACACACACACACACACACACACACACACACACACAGAGCCCTGGACTTGCCCCCAGGCAGTCAGCTAGTTTGGAGAGGCTCAGATGAGGCACATTAAAACGCCAGTGATAAATTTGGCATGACAACTCCAAACCGCATCGCTTTTGTCTGTAATTAATTCCACTGGTGCCCGAGGCCCCTGCCGGCCCCCTACCAGTGTGGGGGCCAACGAGGATACTGCCCTAACAGCATGCCTACAGCCATGCCAGCACATCCCTGCTATGACAGTGTAATGACGGCGTTACAGCAGCATCACAGCACCTTAACGAGGCTGCACACAGTAAAAGAATGATGGACCTAAGAGTGCACCTGCAGCCATAAATACAGCACCGATGACATCTCATGTTCAGACTGTACAGTGCCAAGAATAAGGAGTGAACATTACAAACATGTCAATACCTGCGGTTGCCATTCCAGTATTACTTTCATTTTTTTTTTTACATGGATCTGGCTGTGGTTTTGAAAACATGCAGGGCTCTTGTCGTTTAACGCCCACTGGGCACATGACATTGGTTTTATATCGGATGTTACTTTTATATGGTTTTATAAAAACAGATGTTTATTTGAAAGGTTGCTGTCGCCTTTGGTTGGTAATGAATTATCAGTCTAAAAGCATGTCTAGAATGGCTTGAAAAGCCAGTGTGATGATGGTCTCTGATGTTGGTGATGACCAGCATAGATCACGCTGGGCATCTCACCACCCTGACTGCTTGCAAAAGCTTGCGAGCAAAACAAGAAAATCATTGTGTCTTCCTTTGTGTTGACAGAATGAGCATCTACTGCCCAGTCTGGACCTTAGACAGCCTTATGGCAACTGTAAAAGCTATCGGACATATGTGGGATGCGAGGGACTCAATTTTAGGATCACCAGACAGGATTAGGGCAGATTATGATGCCACAAAAAAGAGCCACATTCCTCTTCTTTGTTCTAACAGGCCGAAATATTTTTCTAGAAGCAGAGACTTTTAGACAGACGGGTACTGAGAAAGGCAGATTAAAGGAGAGGCTGTAAAAACTGAATTATAGTTCTACATCCTTTAATTACTGTTAATGCACCTCATTAAACGAAATATAGTTGAGTGTGGACATTAGGATTGTCCCACTGCAAAGCAATTTATCTTGATTTTACCACAGTGT